>NW_028262644.1:0-8435 GCF_049901715.1 Pseudonaja textilis | reverse complement strand
GAAATAGAAGACTATGGAAAGGTAGCAGGGTTAAAAATTAATAAAGAAAAAACAAAAAGTGCTAACAAAGAACTGCACAAAGGAGCAGAAGAAAGAACTAACGAACAAATTAGGTATTCAGGTGGTAAATAAAGTAAAATACCTAGGGATCTGGTTGACTGCTAAATGCTTGTCGATTAAAAAAGATAACTACAATAAGCTAATGATGCAAATATCTAAAGATTTAGACAATTGGGTTAAATTTCAGTTATTGTTATTGGGATGTATTTCAATAGTAAAAATGAATGTTTTGCCAAAATTGTTGGTTTTGTTTCAAACAGTGCCAGTCAAGTTGGAGAATAATTTTTGTGTAGAATTAAATAAATCTATATCCAAATTTATATCGCAGAGGAAAAAACCCAGAGTGAATCCTGGAAGGATTTGGCCTTCCAGATTTCAAATTATATTAGGATGCTGCTATAGTAAATTGGCATAAAGATTGGGTTAAATTTGAAAACAGGTTATTAGTACTAGAGGGTTTTGATCTCCAACTTGGCTAGCACGTTTTCATGGGCAATGGAAAATCTAAACAACATTCATATTTCCAAAGGCATCACGTAAGAAATGTGTTATTTAATATCTGGAGAAAGGTTTTTTTTAAAAAACTACTAACCAAAGGTTCCATTGTGTCAATCTACTTTGGAAGCAGTTACACACCCAAATGTATTGGACTATGAAAATATTGTTTGGTATAAAGGTTTACTGTATGTTAGTGTTTGGGGACAAACCCCCAAGCAGAGTGCATAGCAGCAGTCAAGCCAGGCAGCCAAATGAGAGAGAGGCTGGGCCCAAGAGTATACACACACTGGAGACAAAAACACTGTTTGTAGTTTTTAAATAGTTATTTAATTCACACAGAGATTAAGAAGTGTCATTCAGTCCATATGTCAATATCCAGTATATCCATCCAGTAACCTAGTCCATTAACTAGTCAGTGCTATGTCCTTATCTGCTTGTAAATCTTCTCCTTCCGATACCTTTCTCTCAAAGACAACGCTGAGTATGCACAGCTCACCAAGTAAACAGTCCTTTTGTTCAGTAGAAATGGTATCTGGCACAGTAGCCAACAAGCAGACACCTCATACAGGAGTAAAACAGCAGGCAGCAGATAGCAGAGAGACCAGCAGACCCGCGACCAGTAACACCAGGAAAACAGTAACCAGCAACAACCAGAAGTGTTACGTCTCTCTCACTGCCTATTATTGCAGCTTGCAACCGCACCCATAATTATCCAATTACATTGCAGTTTTTGTGCTTAAAGCTACAAACACTTAAACCTAGGTTTACATATTTATTCACCCAAACTAGTTGGAGTATTCATATACCCAACATTCTCCCCTTTTGGGTGATATAAATATATAATACCTTTACATTCTAAACCCATACTTTTCACAACTCTCTAGGTGCTTAATGACACCTTGGGCTTTAGTAAAATTATCAGCTATATTGTCCTCCAACATGCAGTACTCCAGCTGTATCATTTTACTCTGTATAGATTGTCTAACATTTAGATACCTTAAATCTGTATGCTTGCTCCTCGTTTTAACTGCAATATTTGTGGCCATTTGAATTGCTGCCTGATTATCTTCATGTACAACTATAGGGTAATGTACAGTTATACCCATATCGTTCATCATTTGTTTATACATAATTAATTCAGTACATAATAGCGATAAACAGGAGAATTCTGCCTCCATAGTAGACAAACTTATATGCTGTTGTCTTATTGACTTCCAACCTATTAATGTCTTACCCAGCATTATGGCTGTTCCTGAAGTGGACTTTCTTGTATCTCTTTCTGATGCAAAGCTAGCATCTGCATAAGCACTCAATATGAGATCACCTTTTGGTTCTAGATACAGTGCATGGTGTAATGTTCCTTTAAGATATCTTAAGATTCTCTTCAATGCATTCCAATGACATTGAAGTGGATCATTATTATGTCGTGCCAGCTGATTAATACTAAAAGCTATATCTGGCCTTGACCAATTGCTAATGTATGATAAGCTACCAATCAAAGATTGATATATTGCCTTATCAAACTTGGGACTTTGAGTATCCATTTTGCAAATATCCTGACTCATTGGAGTCTTTGCAGGCTTACAAAGTTCCATCTTATAATCTATTAGCAATTTAGATATCTTATCTTCCTGAGATATCTTAAAACCTTTCTGTGTTTTCAGTATATTCAAACCTAGATATTTCTTTATCTCCCCTAATTGCTTGATTTTTATTTTCTTACCTAATGATGCTATAATTTTATTTGCTTCATCATTAGTTTCAGTAATCAAGGCAATATCATCTGTAAATAATAATAATAATGATATTTTACCATTTGTCTCCCTTTTAAACAGACATGGATCGGCTAAACCAGCTTTAAACCCTATATTGTTCAGTTCCTTTACAATATACTGGTTTCATTCATAGCCCGATTGTTTAAGACCATAGAGGCTCTTCTTTAACAACCAACAATCATTATTATTTTCACCTTTAAATCCAATAGGCCTTTTCATATATACAGTATGTCTTAGTGGAGCGTGCAAGTAAGCAGTTTCCACATCTAGATGGTTAACTATATACTTCTTGCTTGCTGCCCACACTAAAGCTGCCCTTAATGTTGCTGCTTTAAGACTAGGTGCAAAAACTTCATCATAGTCATTTGCACTTTGTCTAAAACCTTGGGCTACTAATCGTGCCTTATGGATTATATTTCCATCTTTGTCAGTTTTTATCTTAAAAATCCATTTGCAGCCAATGGGTTTTATATTAACAGGTAATCTCGCAGTTTCATATACTTTCATATCCTTCAAGGATTTCAATTCCTTATTCATTGCTGCATACCAATTTTCCTTATCTTTAGTAGGATATCTTTTTATCTCATCCACAGTATATGGAATTCTATTTACCTGGCACACTGTGTTAGCCTGGTATCTATCAGGCGGTCTAGATATACATGTAGTTCTTCTGGGAATTACAGGGCTTGTTTGAGGACTTTTTTGAATTATTACTTGTTCCTGTTCCTCAGCTTGCTCAGCTACTGGTTCTATTTCTTCTTCTATGGGCACAATTTCTTCCTGTATTTCACTCTTTACTTTATTTTTAAAGTTACAGGGATAATTAATGGGATTTCTATAGGATTCAATAATCACTTCTTTATTGTCATCCTGTTCTAACTTATCCCATCCTACGTGCTCTAGAAATTGGGCATTAGCACTACATAACACCTTAGATGTGCCTTTCTCCCAAAATCTATATGCCCTATGGTTAGCTTGGTAACCAACGAAGAAAAATTGTTTAGCTCTGTGTTGCCCTTTACGCCTGAGTTGTGTAGGGATATGCACCCATGCTGGTGCACCAAATGTGTGCAGGTAACTCAGATCAGGCTTCCTGCCATGCCACATGGTGAATGGTATTTCACCAGTAGTTGAGTTAACAACGTTGTTTAATATGCTATTAGCACACATTGCAGCCTCCCCCCACAAAGAATCAGGTAATCCAGAATCAGTTAACATTGTTCTAACCATTGCCTGTAATGTTTGGCCTCTTCTCTCTATAAATGCGTTGTGTTGTGGTCTGTATGGTGCAGATTTCTTGTGCTCTATTCCAGCTACCTTTAATCTATTCTGGAATTTGTTAACAGCAAATACCATTATCTGTCACCAAGGTTATCAGTTGCCGTTTAGTCTTTCTTTCTGCAAACTTTAACCAGTTGAAGAAATGTTGATATGTTTCTGTTTTGCTTTTCATTAGGTAGCAAAACCCATATCTAGAGTAATGGTCCATAATGCTCAGTATATATCGAGCACCCCCCATACTGGGTTTCTTTGGACCTATAATGTCTGCAAATACTACTTCTAAAGGTTCTTTAGTTTTGAAACCATTTAGCCTATTTGCAGGCAATATTTTACTCTTATCTTCACAGCAGACATTACAACGCAAATATTTATCACAGGGTTTTAACCTTATTCCTTCAGATAACTCTACTGTACGTTTTAGCATTTTAAAATTTACATGCCCCAAACGCCTATGCAATAAATGGATACATTCATTATGAGGCTTGATATTATTAAATACAGTCTGTGCCTCTCCTTTCTTACTATCATGTAAGACATATAATGCTCCATTTAAAGCTGCAGTTACCCTTTTGTTATCTTTTTCCAGTATGCACTTATTATCTTTAAATGTAACTACATAACCTAGTTTATCTAATACTCTTACAGAAAGTAAGTTCATCTTTAACTGTGGTACATACAACATTTTTATATTCTGGTTTAAGCATGGACAATATGCAATACCTTCACCCTTGGCCTTGAGGTGCCAGCCATTGGCGAGTGATATATGTTGAGAGCTTGTAAACATTTTTATAAACTTTGTCTTATCTCTCGTGATGCAGTGGGATGCACCACTGTCCACCACCCATAAATCACTCTTCACATCACAGTTACTGAACGTGGCTAGTTCAAAGGATTTCTTTGGCTTCTTTACATTCTGGCGTTTTCCTTTCCTGCAGAATCTTGCCAAATGTCCTCTGCCTCCACAATTAAAACACTTTTTAATTGTGTATGCCATCGAAGATAAATTCTCTTCCTCCGGGTGCTTTACTTTACATAGCTGGTTTCTTTCAAGCTTTGAAGATAATTTCTCTTCTTTATTAGGCTTATCTTCTCTCAGCTGGTCACGTTCACATCTTCTTCTGGCTTCTTCTAATAGCCTGCCGGTAATCTCAGTTACTGATAAACTGTCTTTTGGCAATACTTCTAAAGCAGTCACAAAATCATCATAGCTTCGATCCAAAGAAGACAGTATGATGTATACTTGTTGCAACTCATTAAATATAAGCTCTTTTTCTTGTAGTTCGTGAAAAATGCTTTTCATACAGTTTAAATGAGTTAACATGTCTCCATTCCTCTCAAGATGTGTTCTAAACAGCTTCCGTGTAAGATTGATATGAGCTCCTACACTGTCTCGAACATAAATCTTCTTGAGATTCTCCCAGCAGTTAGCAGCATTTTGCTCTCCACGGATATGAATCAGTTGCTGGTCTGAGAGAGTCAGTCCTATGATGCACAAAGCCTGCTCATTCTTTTGTTTATAGTCTTGTATCTTTTTTGCATCCTCTTCATCATTAGGATCTAAGTTAGATACATCTGGTGGGTTTGTAATTATGTCCCACAAACCTTCTCTTCGTAGAAGTAAACTACATTTCAGTGACCATGAAACATAGTTTGTTCCATCTAGTCTGGATATCATGGACAGACTTGGCAAATTTACTTGTGCCATTGCTCTTCAGATAAATAACTATTCAACAAACAGTTTGTTTTACAGTAATGTGCAACTCACCCAAACTCACTGCTATAACCTGGTTACTTAGACTGTGCGCACTGCTGGGCCCATAACCAATGTTAGTGTTTGGGGACAAACCCCCAAGCAGAGTGCATAGCAGCAGTCAAGCCAGGCAGCCAAATGAGAGAGAGGCTGGGCCCAAGAGTATACACACACTGGAGACAAAAACACTGTTTGTAGTTTTTAAATAGTTATTTAATTCACACAGAGATTAAGAAGTGTCATTCAGTCCATATGTCAATATCCAGTATATCCATCCAGTAACCTAGTCCATTAACTAGTCAGTGCTATGTCCTTATCTGCTTGTAAATCTTCTCCTTCCGATACCTTTCTCTCAAAGACAACGCTGAGTATGCACAGCTCACCAAGTAAACAGTCCTTTTGTTCAGTAGAAATGGTATCTGGCACAGTAGCCAACAAGCAGACGCCTCATACAGGAGTAAAACAGCAGGCAGCAGATAGCAGAGAGACCAGCAGACCAGCGACCAGTAACACCAGGAAAACAGTAACCAGCAACAACCAGAAGTGTTACGTCTCTCTCACTGCCTATTATTGCAGCTTGCAACCGCACCCATAATTATCCAATTACATTGCAGTTTTTGTGCTTAAAGCTACAAACACTTAAACCTAGGTTTACATATTTATTCACCCAAACTAGTTGGAGTATTCATATACCCAACACTGTATGACACTGGAGAGCTGAAAAATAGGAACCAAATACAAATTCAAGGAAAAGAGATAGCATGGTGGACTTTTGCACAAATACAAGCCCATTACAAAAAAGATAGAGAATGATTTGGCTTTAATATGACTCCACAAGAATTAGATAAAATATGGCAAGGAGAGGAAAAGAAAGCAATTAGTAAAATATACAAATACCTTTTGGATTATAAATTAAAAGAAGAAACAGTTAAAGAACGTATGATAATTTGGCTAAAAACATGGGTCATAGTATTGAATTAGATAAGTAGGAACACATTTTGCAAATAAATTATAAATTAACTATGTCAGTCTTGGATAAAGAAAAAATATATAGATTTAATATACTATACTTCCACATGTGGTGGACTTGCCCATGTGCCCAGAAATTTTGGAGAAATATTAGAAAGTGGATCTTAAATATAACAAAACAAAACTTAAAATTTGAACCTGAAACCTTTCTGCTAAGTATGATAGATTTAAACATGGAGAAAAAATACCAATATTTAATTTTGCATATCATAACTACGGCCAGAAAAACTACACAAAAAATTGGAAACTGTTTAACATATCTTCAGAGGATATCGTGATTTTAAAAAATACATGAATGCACTGAGATGGATAGCCTAACCAAACCGTTAATAAAACAAACAAGATAGTGATTATTATGAAACATAGAACATTTGGTATGAGTGGTTAAAGAAAAGATAATATTTGACATGTGGATAAGTTATGGAAAGGATGGGAGACGTGCATTTAATTACAAACTACATAGAGAAATTAAAACATTACAAGAATGAAGAAGTTATTGTAACAAGGCAGATCACGTCAAGGATAAAGATAAAGAAATGTTAACCATTGTTCAGTATATGCTATAAAATATACATATATGTATGTTGATTTGTCTGTTTTAAATGTATGTCATATAAATAGTTTTTTTCCAATAAAAAATAATAAAATAAAATAAAGAGACAGGATAAACAGTTGTCTAAAACTGTAGAGGGTCTGTTTCTTGAGCAGGAGATTGGACTAGAAGACCTCCAATGTTCCTTCCAATACTGTGATTCTGTTTCTATATCAATCCTAGCACAGAGCAAGATTCAAAGTGGTCCTAATGGGTTCCTGGTCTGAAATTCATCAGAATTTCCTGCATGAAAAGCTAAAATGTTGGACCTCTCGGAATAGTGAAGTGACCAACCAGCTCAGATGCTTCCTTCCACATGGCCCAGTTCATCAAACCTGGTTCCTGCATTCTGCAGCTTTTGAGAATGAGCTAGAGAAAACCAGTGAAATTTTCCATGGTCCTGATAGAAATTATTTATTCATTCCAGACATTCATTTAACAGTTAACAAGAACTTGGCCCAAACTGGTGCTTTCATCAAATTGGAGTTGAAACTATGCCCAGTGATAAAAGCGATACTTTTAGTTTCAAAATTAAATAAGCCTGATTCCTCAGATCACCACCAAGAGGTGGAACTAGCTTCTCAAATACAAACCCAACTTCTCAAGATGGCCATTATGTGATGGTAGAAGCCATGATGTCTCATTTGTAGCTCTAGCCCAAATACTCCAATTTCTGAAGGTCTCCTTTCTTTCAGATTCTTCCCTATTTGAGGAACGTGCAGTTCAACAACAGTGCTGGAGATGAAGTCTCCTTCTCAGAAGATGGACTGGGATCTGCCCGTTATGATCTTCTCAATTGGGTTTTACTCATCAATCGATCTTTTTTCCCCAGGAAGGTTGGGCAAGTAAATCCTGAGGCTCCCCCAGGCCAGGATTTCACCATTAAATCTGCTGAAATCATCTGGGCCACAAAGGTGAGCTGCAAGGAAATGTTGTAAGTTCAGGGAAAGATGCAGAACATCCTTCTAACTTGAAAAATAATAAATTGAGTAAGAAATCATGCCAGTCATTTGGTGAAAAATCTGCTTTGCTGTAACACGTTTGAGGTCTGATTTGTGTCATTCCACAAAATGAACAATGTCTGCTTGAAATGCAGGATGAAATTTCAGCAAAAACAGTGATTTCCATGGACCATTTCTGCTTTAGTTGCATCTTCAGGGTTCTTTCTTTTAGAAATGCTGTGACTCAGCCACAAGCCTTCCTTTGCAGGATAAAACCCCAGTTCCAATTTCCAGCATCTATTGGTAGGTTGGGAGTGCCACTGTCCTGAATCCCCCAGCAGCTGTTCCTGGTTTTTGATAGACAATGGTGAACAATTTGGTTAGAAGTGATTCTGAGCATAGAAATGGAAATGTGGAACCAATTAAAGAATTCATTGGTATTTCTCTTTCAGACCATCCCCTTTGCCAGGTGTGGCATGAAGAGGTGCCAGACAGGAGAGAGGAGAAGA
>NW_028262643.1:0-8462 GCF_049901715.1 Pseudonaja textilis | reverse complement strand
TATGGAGGTACACGCCATACTGGGGCTTGGGTTCCTGTTGTAGTGTATGCTGGGAATTGTAGTTTGGTGTCCGTTTGCCCTCAAAGTGGAAGGTGCGGCTGGCTTGAGAGCTTCTCTGGCAACGCTGGGACCGAGGTGGAAGGGGACCACACAGCTAATCCTCGAGGAAGGTTTACTGCCGCGATCTCTCGCCTGGACAGGCCGGTCGGTTCGGACCAGCCAGGTCCCAGAGAAAAGCGGAGAGGCGGAGTCGTGCTGGCCAGGCCCCGCTCGAGGCTCGCTTATCTCTCTCTCTCTCTCTCTCCTGCCTCGCTTGGAGCGAGCGCGATTCCTGGGGGTGCAGCCCCGGCTTCCCCTTCCCCACACTGAGGCGGCTCCATGCGGCTGGCGGCCTCTTCCACCTCCTCACACTCCTCCGCAAGAGGCAGGGCGAGAAGGCGGCATCCGCCCGCGAGCGTCCTGAGGCCGCCGCCGCCGCCGCCCTCTGCCTGAGGGGGGGACCCGCGTTTGAAAAGAGAAAGGATGGCGAACCAGTTGGTAGTCCTCAACGTCTACGATATGGTGAGTGACCGGGCAGGCGAGGGCTCCTCCGCCCAAGCAGCGGGTAAGCAGACGCTTCCCACCTTTAACCCGGGCGCTTCTTCCGGGCCTTTTCTTCTTTTTTCTTTAACCTTCCGCCGAGGCTTTCTCTCAGCGGTCCGAAACAGCGAGTCTTCCGTTTTCGTGTTTCCTTCCTTCCAACCCTCCATCCAAGCCCTGGCGAATTTCGGCTCCGTTTCTCGTTGTTGAAGTTAATGACGGGCGGCTTCTTCCGCTTTCAGAAGTTCTTGCCAGTGCAGTACAGATATTCTCCCTGCTTCTCCCCCCGCCCGCCGATCCACCCTCAATTTTCCAATAGTTTAACCTGACTGAAAGATGCTATAATAGTTTGGAAGCAAGGAATGGGCTCGGTGGGATTAGCAGGAGCTGGAAAGTCCTAGCAACAGGTGTGTCTGATTTCACTTTTCTCCTGCCCGGTGCTGGATTCACTCAGGTGCTCAACCAGTAGGTGTACTTACTAAATTAACCTCTGTAACCCCCCTCCTTCCCCGGATATATCTAAAAAACAATTGTTTTCATAATGAGTTAGCTGGGACAACAGTCTTTAAATCGTTTACAGTGGGAAAGCCTTAAAAGATCACACCATTACAGACTTGGTTCCCCCCCCCCCTTTTTTTTTTGCCCTTGGAAAGAATCAAAAGATGGAGAGTAATAAAAAAAAGATCAAAATATATTTAGTGGTGGAAAATATCTTTTTGAGCAGGTTAGCTCTTGTCTAATAACATGACTTTAATGTTTCTAAATTACAACGTTTCTAAATTATAGTCCCGGCTTCCTGTATATGCAGGGAAAATTTGTGAGATATTTTACTCTTGTCTAATAAGAATAAGACTTAAGGCTAAAGTTTTGCAATTTAGCCTCACTTAAGACTAAAGTTTTGCAATTTATTTGGTGGACCATAAGTAAGTCAGAGGTTTCTTATCTCAAATCTCATTTATTTTTTTCTTAGTGTTTCATACTGTTTTCCAACAGAAAAAAAACAATATAATGCAATAAAGGGTGGAATGAACATAGATTTTGAGCTATGATAAATCTAATTGCAATTGTGTGTTAAAGGGCTTGGGAGTTTGCTTCTCTAACCATGTGTCCTGTTCCCTAGCATAGTATATCTTTATCATATCCTTAATGCATGTCTGCTCACCTGGCCTGCTTAGTTGTATTTTGCTCTGGTTGGTGGTTCTAGGGCTTAGAAAAAATCAAGGTTTTAGCAAATATCAAAACCAATCTTACAAGCAGGCAGCCATTAGAAATGAGTCAGAATGTTGAGTAGGAATAGAAAATCTGTCTTTGTTAAAATTGCCATGGGTATATTACAGGATGGGAAGAAAACATCACTTGAATTCTTTGGAAAATAGGGAATAATATAATGTACAAAATACAGGAAAATTAAAGAAATAGTTCTAAATAAATCACGAAGAACAAAAATATAAACATCCGTTTATTTTGGTATGTAAAATTTAAAAATGTCTGGTACTTTGTTGCTTCTAATAAAAGTTATGTAATCTTTTAAGTTACTAATGTATTCTACTCATACAGAATTTACAGAAGGTTTTGAATGAATGTATATTGGTAGTCCTCAACTTACAAGCACAATTGAGTCAACCATTTCTATTGCTAAGAAAGCCCCATTTTTCAACCATTCTTGCCGTAGTTGTTAAGTGAATCACTGCTGTTATGTTAGTAACACGGTTAAGTGAATCTGACTTCCCCATTGACTTTGCTTGTCATAAGGTTGCAAAAGGTGATCATATGACCCCGGGACACTGCAACTCATAAATATATGCCACTTACCAAGTATTTGAAGTTTGATGACGTGAAAATTCTGCAACTGTTTTAAGTGTGAAAAATGGCAGGGACTAGCTGTAAGCTGTAAGGACAAGCTGTACACTTACGCATTTTTGTTGCAAGCATTTATAAAAATACTTATAGTTTACAGAAATATTTCTCAACCTTGACAGCTTGAAGTAGGAGGGACTTCAGTTCCCAGAATTCCTCAGGCAGCATGACAGTTGAAGTTGCCAAGGTTAATAATCAGTGGTCCACAGTAGCATGAATTATTAAAAGATGGTGGAAAATAATAGCTACACACTTGACAAGGTCATGCATCTGGTCTTTATATTCTATGTCTTTGGCAACAGTCAAGTAGTGTTATCAAGAGGTTGCAACATTGTGAGCTTGGGGACTGTTGGTATCTTATCTTTTAACTGACTCACATAGCAAGTTAGTAGTGAACAGCTGTAAATCCTAGACTTGTAGCACAGCATTTCAGCAAAAACAAATCCTGTTTGTTTACTTGAGTTGGTTAACTTACAAATTAATCCAATCTGATAAACCAGAAGGAAACCAGACTTAACTGGACAAAAATATCAATGTTTGTCCATAATGGGTTGTAATAAAATAAGGCTATATTCCAGTTCCCTATTGTTAGATCAAATTAGCATTTTAAAAAAACCTAAGTATCAGTATAGTGAAGAAGAGTGTGTGTTTTTCTCTCCAACCCTCTTCATGAATTGAACATTGCCTGGGGTCTCTGTGGACTGTTTCAAGATTTTCTTTGTCCTGTAAATTAAAGCAGCTATATTAGCTGCTATGGACATGGCTTTCTAATGTAAAAGGTAGGGTGTGTGTGTGTGAGCAAAGCCAAATGTAATGTTATAATTGCAGATCAAGTTCAACAGTAATCTTTCTGTATTTGATTGTCACAGTGGTGATTGTCAACCATCTGCAAAGTATCTTTGATATAGAGAATAAAATATTGGAATTTAACCAGAAAGACCCAGGAATTAGATTCCCACCACTGTGATGCTAACGATGGATCTTAATTCTCCTCTTCCTCTTCTTAATTATTGTGGACATGTTTCAATATTTTATGTCAGAAACTGTTGTGACATAAATTACATGTTTTTGAGAGAAGAACAGAAAGGGTTTCTGTATACTAGTTAAAAGCATATATGGAGGGTGAAGCATAATAATTACATATTTTCTCCCCATAATTTTGATTCTAACAACAGAAAATTCACAACATTTATGAAATTCACAACAGAAAATTCACAAATTTGAATACCTGTTTACTGAAACAGCCTTGTTGCTACAACTATATAACCATGTACTTGTAAGGAATATCAGTCTTATGATCTACATACATTTTTTGAGTGACACAAATGTAGTGACAGTTTGAATCTTACAGAAGCTCTTTCTCATAGCATATCTCTTGCAAAGCACAACCATATGGTTTGTACTACCAGTAGAAATGTGCATGGTAGTATGCAATCTAAAAGGAATTTAATTCCTCGAGGGTCTGTTGGAAGGAAAACAATAACTTTCATAGTTTACCAAAATTATTTAGCACATAAGATTACATATTTGCTCATTCAAAACTCTTGGGACATAGAACTCTTTGCACATAGATGTAAGAATGCTACTCTCCAAAATATAATTCAATGCCTGGAGGATTCTTTATATATACCTTAATTATAAACTTATATTATTACTCATTTTTGTAACTGTTATCCCCATAATGTAGAATGATTTAGAGCTGAAACAGTACATTCTTTAAAATCCATAATATAATGTGTAGTGTAGGTATAGTATAGTACAGTACAGTATAGTTGTGCGATTATTTGGCCTGATAATTCTATGATCTTGAAATGTGAGATATGTATATAATTATTATAAAGTAACTGACATCCCAAGAACATGTTTGCATTGCTTATTATTGAGAGTAATAAAAACAAGTCCCTTTCTGAGGAAAAGGTAGTCTCCCTTGAGTCAAGCTTATTACACAGGCACATACACGTTGTTTTGTTAGAAACAGTATAGAAGGGTTTGCCACTATATTCTTCCAGAATGTTTTTCTACTTCCTACTGTAGCCAAAAGCTCTGGAAGTATCCAAGAGGCTGTCATCCAAATATTAACCATTTGTGATCCTGCTTCAGTTTTTTGGCATCAGACACAAAAAAAATAGAATAAAGAATGGGGGAGACCATGAGAAAGAAAAAATACTTTTTTCTGCCTATAAGTATTCTTTATGAATAGTTCTTCAATATCCTTACATATGTAATGTATAACTTTAATTATAATTCAGTATATAATATTGGGCTTTTGAATAATTTTTAGAATGACTTCTTACAATAATGGGAGATCTGAGAGGGATTGTTTCAAATGCAAATTTAAGTGTTATTTGTTTATTGGAAATTAAAACAAGTAAAGTAAATAAGCAGAAAATTATTGGTACTTTCCAAACTGTACTAAATCTTTAATAATGTGCTCTTTCTCTCTCTTTCTTTCTTTCTTTCTTTCTTTCTTTCTTTCTTTCTTTCTTTCTTTCTTTCTTTCTTTCTTTCTTTCTTTCTTTCTTTCTTTCTCTCCCTCTCTCTCTCTCTCTCTCTCTCTCTCTCTCTCTTCCTCTCACTCTTTATGTATGTATGTATATGTATGTGTGTGTGTGTGTATATATATATATGTGTGTGTGGATCTTTGGTTGTTCGGGTTTTCTCCCACGTAAGATTCGAAGTATCTAGGCAACGTTTCGATGAAGTCTCATTCATCATCTTCAGGCTTCTGTCTTCAGCTCTGTGCTTCTTAGAGTGATGTGAGCTTGCAGCTGCTTCTTCCTTTTAACTGCTAGTGGGGGTGTGACTTGATTGGGTGGGGGCTTGGCTTTGTTCTGATTGGGTGGGGGTGTGTTCTCATTGGTAGGGGGTTTGGCTGTGTTTGGATTGGTTGGGGGGTTGGTCGTGTTCTGATTGGCTGGAGGCGTGTTCTGTTCAGGTGGGGGCTTGGTTGTGCTCAGGTTAGTCTTAGTTGCTGGGGGATTTGAGTTGGTGAGCTGTGATCTTGCTGTTTGGCTTCGAGTTCGTGGTCGTGCTGCATCTTCATAGTGGGTGTCGGTTTGCTTCATGTATGGCTCGGAGGGGTTTGAAGTGGGTAGTGATGCAGCTGCAGTGCGGCTTCTGGTCCGTGGTCGTGTCTCATCTTCTGAGTGGGTGTGAGTCTGTTTTCTACATGGAAGTGTGGTGGTGGCATCTTGTGTGGCTCTCATGGGTGTGGGTCTGGTGTCATTCTTCATGTTAGGTACTCGTCTGTTCATGAGGGTGGGTTTCCAAATGGCTGGAAGGCGGGAGGTGTCATCTCATTTGTTCATGCTGTGTGGGCGTTTTTCTATCTCTATGGCTTCTCTGATTATTCTGCTGTTGAAGTGTTCGGTTTTGGCGATGGTTCTGGTATTTTTAAAGTCAATCTCATGTCCTGTGGTTTTGAGGTGTTGGACCAGGGAAGAGGTCGTTTCTTCTTTTTTGATTGAGTTCTTATGTTCTTCAATGCGTGCACTTATTCTTCTGTTAGTTTGTCCAATGTATGTGGTGGGGCAGGCAGTGCAGGGGATTTCGTATACTCCTTGGTTTTCTAATTTGATTTTGTCTTTGGGGTTTCTTAGGATGGTGGATATTTTTCTGTTTGTGCAGAATGCTGTTTTAATGTTGTGTTTTTGGAGGATCTTACTGATTTTGTCTGTAGTGCCTTTTATATATGGGAGGAGGGCTTTGCCGTTTTCTTGTTCTCTGTCTTGGATTTTGGTTGGGGTTTCTTTTTGGATTAGGTGGGTAATCTTCTTTCTTTGGAATCCATTGGCTGTTAGTACATTGGTGAGAGTGTATAGTTCGGTTTTTTGGTGTTGTTCATCGGCTAAGCATTTTGTTCTGGAGATGAGTGTCTCGGCTACGGAATTGATCTCTGCTGGGTGGTGGTGTGAGAGTGCATGTAGATAGCGGTTTGTATGTGTTTTCTTCCGGTAGATGGTGTGTCCTAGGGAGCCATTGGATCTTTTGTATACCAAGATATCTAGGAAGGGAAGTTGATTGTTGGCTTCTGTTTCCATGGTGAATTGTATTTTGGGGCGTAGGCTGTTGAGGTGTGTGAGGAAGTTGTTCAGTTTTTCTTTCCCGTGTGGCCAGATTATGAAGGTGTCATCTGCGTATCTGAGCCAGAGTTTGGGTTTGTGGTCGTATTTTTCTAGAGCTTGTGTTTCAAAGTGTTCCATGTAGAGGTTTGCAATGACAGGTGAGAGGGGTGATCCCATGGGTGCTCCTTCTATTTGTTTGTATTTTTGTCCATTGTAGGTGAAGTATGTATTGGATAGGCAGTGGTTGGTCAGATCTAGGATGTGCTTGGGGGGGTTGTATTTGTTTTGGATGGCTGTCAAGGCTTCTTTTATTGGCACTTGGGTGAAGAGGGATGTGACATCGAAGCTTACTAGTAGGTCGCTGGGTTGTAAGTTTTGTTTCTTTATGATCTCGATGAACTGGAATGAGTTTCTTACGTGTGAGTTGATGGATTCTGCATAGGGGTGTAGTTGTTTGGCGAGAAATTTGGCCAGGTTTTGTAGAGGTGAGCCTATGGAGCTCACCTCTACAAAACGACCTCTTCCCTGGTCCAACACCTCAAAACCACAGGACATGAGATTGACTTTAAAAATACCAGAACCATCGCCAAAACCGAACACTTCAACAGCAGAATAATCAGAGAAGCCATAGAGATAGAAAAACGCCCACACAGCATGAACAAATGAGATGACACCTCCCGTCTTCCAGCCATTTGGAAACCCACCCTCATGAACAGACGAGTACCTAACATGAAGAATGACACCAGACCCACACCCATGAGAGCCACACAAGATGCCACCACCACACTTTCATGTAGAAAACAGACTCACAACCACTCAGAAGATGAGACACGACCACGGACCAGAAGCCGCACTGCAGCTGCATCACTACCCACTTCAAACCCCTCCGAGCCATACATGAAGCAAACCGACACCCACTATGAAGATGCAGCACGACCACGAACTCGAAGCCAAACAGCAAGATCACAGCTCACCAACTCAAATCCCCCAGCAACTAAGACTAACCTGAGCACAACCAAGCCCCCACCTGAACAGAACACGCCTCCAGCCAATCAGAACACGACCAACCCCCAACCAATCCGAACACAGCCAAACCCCTACCAATGAGAACACACCCCCACCCAATCAGAACAAAGCCAAGCCCCCACCCAATCAAGTCACACCCCCACTAGCAGTTAAAAGGAAGAAGCAGTTGCAAGCTCACATCACTCTGAGAAGCACAGAGCTGAAGACAGAAGCCTGAAGATGATGAATGAGACTTCATCGAAACGTTGCCTAGATACTTCGAATCTTACGCGGGAGAAAACCCGAACAACCAAAGATCCACATACAAATACCCGCGAGAACCTCAGAAAACAAATATATATATATATATAGACACACACACACACACACACACACACACAAAATATACACACACATATATACACACACATACACACAAACACATATATACACATATACATACACTCATATATATATGTATATTGTTATATTGCTATATATATTAACCATATATATATGGTTTCTGCTAATATATATAGCAACAATACTTTTTCTAAATATAAAACATTTTATCTGACATATAGTTTGCTATTTCAATCAGCATGGAGTATTTGAGGAACAAAGGCAATACAATACTATTTACAACAAAATGTATTATTTACAAATAATAACTTATAAATATACATTAATAAGCAAAATTCATAAATCATTTTCACAAAATTCATGTATTTAAAATATGTAAAAATATCCAAATCTTATGTATTTCATAGTAGTTAATATACATAAATGTTGTTCCCTGGTAAATGACCTTTGATTAGAAGTGAAGCATAGCTAGTATAATGTTAGTATGTCAATGTACACCATAAGGTTTTATACTTTAAACAAATGATTGAATAGATAAGTGTTTCTCAACCTCGGCAACTTTAAGAAGTCTGAACTTAAAACTCCTAGTGGGAA
>NW_028262642.1:0-8486 GCF_049901715.1 Pseudonaja textilis | reverse complement strand
GAAAGGAAGGTAGAAGAAAGAGAGAAAGATAACAAGAAAGAACAAGGAAGGTAGAAGAAAGATAGAAAGAAAGAAGGAAAGAAAGAGAAAGGAAGGTAGAAGAAAGATGAAAGAAAGAAAAAGAAAGAAAGAAAGAAAAAGAAAGGAAGGAAGATAGAAGATCTAAAAATAGAAAAAGAAAGAATGGAAGATAGATAAAAGAATGAAAAAAGGAAGGAAGGTAGAAGGAAGAAATATAGAAAGAGAAAGGAAGGCAGAAGAAAGAAAAGAAAGAAAGGAAGTTAGAAGGAAAAAGGAAGGTAGATAGATAGATGGATAGATAGAATGGATGGATGGATGGATGGATGAATGGATGATGCAAAGAAAGAAAGAAGGAAGGAAGGAAGGTAGAAGAAAGATAGAAAGCAAGAAAGAAGGAAAGAAAGAAAAAGAGAAGGAAGGTGGAGGAAAGATAGAAAGAAAGAAAGAAAGAAAAGAAAAGAAAAGAATGAAGGAAAGACAGAAAGAAAGAAAGAGAAAGAAAGGTAGAAGAAGGAAAAAGGAAGGTAGAAGAAAGATAGATAGATAGATAGATAAAGGTAGATAGATGGAAGGAAAGAAAGAAAGAAAGAGAAAGAAAGAGAAAGGAAGGTAGAAGAAGGAAAAAGGAAGGTAGAAGAAAGATGAAAAGACAGGAAGGAAAGTATTAGCAAGACAGATACAGATATAGATAGATATATGGAAAGAAAAAAGAAAGAATGAAAGAAAGATAGAAAAAGGAAGGTAGAAGAAAGTCAGACAGACAGACAGACAGATAGATAGATAGATAGATAGATAGATAGATGGAAAGAAAGAAAGAAAGAAAGAAAGAAAGAAAGAAAGAGAAAGCAAGGAAACAAAAAGAAAGAAAGAAGGTAGAATAAATTTCCGCCCGATCGGCTCCTTTCCTCCCCTCCACGACCTCTCCCTCCATCTCCCCCTCCCCTCCCCTCTCACCGGCGTCTCCCTCGGGCCCAAAGACGGAGCGACGAAGCTTCTCAGGGCTGCGATGTCCGTAAAAGTCCCGACGGGGAAACGCCCGCCCCCGCCTGCTCCGCCCCGCCCCCTTCCCCCTCCCCCTCCCCCTTTGGGCGCTCCCAACTTCAGTTCTGCGCGGCGATCCGGGCGGGGAGAGACGGAGGAGGAGACGGAGGAACGACTGGCGGAGCTCTGGTGGACCCTCCAGAGAAGCAGCGGGGTCGCGGAGAGTCCTCCCCCTCCCATCCCGGAAGGAGGAACTCAGGTTGCTCTCTCCCTCCTCCCTCCCTCCTAAGTCCCCCTCCCCTCCCACAGGCAAGGGGGAGGAGGAGGAGGGGGAGGCTCCTCTAACGGGACTGCCCAGCCCTCCCTCCCTCCCCAAATCCCCTCCCTCCCTTCCCGAGGGAGGGTGGGGGGTGGGGAGGGAGAAGGGGAGGGCTGCAAAGTGTCTCCAAAGTTGGAGGGAGGGAGGGGGCTTCACTTCCGCCCCCAACGATCCCCTCCCCCATTGTCCGGACAAAAGCCCCCCTCCCCATTCCTGGCCTCAAGAGGGGGAGGAGAGGCGGAGTTTGGGCAGTCCGAAAGGGAATTCGGGGGTGGGGGAGGGCAGAGGAGGGGGGGCAGTGGGGGGATTGGGCTAGCTGACCTCCAGGAACCCTTTGAAACTCTGTGAGGCTCTGATTCTGCCAGGGGTCTATAGGACGGCTTGAGGCGGTGGGAGGGGGAGGGGCTGGGCGGGGGGGAGTTGGGCTAGATGACCTCCAGGGTCCCTTTGGACTGGGGGGTCTGTAGAATGGGCTGGGGAGGAGGAGACTTCCTCCTTTTGGGTTCTTCGCTTTGCCCTCCCTTTTTCTTTCCTTCCTTCCTTCCTTCCTCCCCTCCCTCCTTCTTCCCTTCCTTCTTTCCTTTCCTTCTTCCCTCCTTTCCTTCTTCCCTCCTTTCCCTTCCTTCTTTCTTCCTTCCCTCCTTTCCCTTCCTTCTTTCTTCCTTTCCCCCTTCCCTTTCCTTCTTTCCTTTCCTTTCCTTCTTTCCTTTCTGTTGTGTTTCAAGGGAAAGAGAGGCTTAGACCAGGGCATGCAATTAACACGTTTATTGAAGGAACAGTGGTTGTCGCGTCTGCCAGCCAAACGGGCAGACTAGCTTGCGAACAACGGCTGGCTTGGCTTGACAGCCGGCTTTTTATAGCCGGCTGTCAACAGCGCCAGCCAATAGGAACGGCTGTTGAACTTGCTTAACGAGTGGACCCGGTTGGAGCCCCAACCGTTCCCAAGACATAACACCCCTTCCCCCAGATGAGAACACACATAATCTTTGAGATACGCCGGTGGTCTGTGTTGGCGACCCGAGCGACGTAACTCAGGAGATTCATTTGGCGAAGACGAGTTCGCGGACTCCAGGTCAGGGTACGTGTGTGGCGACCAGGGCTCGGTGCAGGAACTGGAGTCAGTGAAAAGTCTCTGCCTTCACTGGGGTTAAATGGTGGTGCTCCCGGCTGGCAGTCCCGGTCTACTGCCTGCTCTCTCTGCTCCGTTGGTGAAGGTTGGTCACTCTGGGAACCCCTAGCTGGACCTTGGAGTGGCGCCCGGCTCTTCTGGTGGAGACGGGTCTGGGCCGGTCAGGCTGCTCCGTCGTCTCCGCAGCTGGTCCAGGTGTCTTCGCCACATACGACCGTCTTCAAGTTGGACCCGATAAGATCTCGGACCCGTGACAGCCACGACTTTTCCGGCCACCCACAGTGGGTCCCCGCGTAGTTCCTAGCAAACACTAGGTCCTGAACTGCGAAATTCCTGGCCAGACTGTCAGACCCCAAAGGGGTGTCTGGGCAGTAGTGGGGTGCAGCCTGTCTAAGGCAGTCCTCAGGCGTCTCCCCATCAGCAGCTCAGCCGGGATTTGTTCGTAACCGTGCACGGTGTGGTATGCTGGCTTAGGAGGAATTGAGACAGTTTAGAATGCCAACCCACTGGGCCGAATCTGGCTAACGCCTCCTTGGCTGATCTGACTGCCCGTTCAGCCAACCCGTTGCTGGCGGGGTGGAAGGGGGCCGTTAGGACGTGTCTGATGCCTAGATTTGTGACATATCTACTAAATTCGTTCGAGGTGAACTGGGGGCCATTATCGGATACCAGTGTTGTTAGTGTTTGGGGATAAACCCCCGAGCTGAGTGCACAGCAGCAGTCAAGCCAGGCAGCCAAATGAGAGTGAGGCTGAGCCCAAGGAGTATACACACACTTGAGACAAATACACTGTTTGTGGTTTAAATAGGTATTTAATTCATACAGAGATTAAGAATAGTCATTCAGTCCATATGTAAGTATCCAGTTTATCAATCCAGTTATCAAGTCCTTTAAACAGTAAATACAATCTCTTTATCTGCTTGTATATCTTCTTCTTAAGATACCTTTCTCTCAAGTACTAACGCTGAATCCACAGCTCACCAGTAAACAGTCCTTGTGTTCAGTTGAGTTTGGTATCTGGCACAGTAGCCTCCAAAGGGTAAGCAGATAGACTTTCCAACACAGTAGGCAACAGACCAGGAACAGTAACCAGGTGCATCCAGAAGCCGGACTCAGACAGTTGCATCCAGAAGCCGGGGCTATTACGTTTCCCCTCCTACCTATATGGCTGCCTGCAACCGCACCCACAATGACATTTCAGTTTCTTGTGCTTAAAGCTACATAGCACTTAATCCTAGGTTTACATATTTATTCAACCAAACCAGTTGGAGTATCCATATACCCAACATTCTCCCCTTTTGGGTGATATAAATATGTAATGCCTTTACATTCTAAACCCATATTTTTTACAACTCTTTAGATGCTTAATAGCACCTTGGGCTTTAGTAAAATGATCAGCTAAATTGTCCTCCGACATACAGTACTCCAGCTGTATCAATTTACTCTGTACAGATTCTCTTACATTAAGATACCTCAAATCTGTATGTTTACTTCTCGTTTTAACTGCAATATTAGTGGCCATTTGAATTGCTGCCTGATTATCTTCATGTACAACTATAGGGTAATTTACAGTTATACCCATATCTTTTAACATTTGTTTGTACATAATCAACTCAGTACACAAAAATGATAAACAGGAGAATTCTGCCTCCATAGTAGACAAACTTATATGCTGTTGCCTTATAGACTTCCAACCAATTAATGTCTTACCCAGCATTATGGCTGTTCCTGAAGTCGACTTTCTTGTGTCTCTTTCTGATGCAAAACTAGCATCTGCATAAGCACTCAATATGAGATCACCTTCTGGTTCTAAATACAGTGCATGGTGTAATGTACCTTTAAGATATCTTAGGATTCTTTTCAATGCATTCCAGTGACATTGAAGTGGGTCATTATTGTGTCGAGCCAGCTGATTAATACTAAAAACAATATCTGGCCTTGACCAATTGCTAATATATGATAAGCTACCAATCAAAGATTGATACAGTTCCTTATCACATTTGGGACTTTGTGTATCCATTTTGCAAATATCCTGACTCATTGAAGTCTTTGCAGGCTTACAAAGTTCCATTTTATAATCCATTAGCAATTTAGATATCTTATCTTCCTGAGATATCTTATACCCTTTCTGTGTTCTCAGTATATTTAAACCTAGATATCTCTTTATCTCACCTAATTGCTTGATTTTTACTTTCTTGGCTAATGATGATATTATTTCATTTGCTTCATCATTAGTTTTAGTTATCAGAGCAATATCATCAGTAAACAGCAATAATAATGATATCTTCCCATTCTTTTCTCTCTTAAATAGACATGGGTCAGCTAAACCAGCTTTAAATCCTATATTGGTCAGTTCCTTCACAATATACTGGTTCCATTCATAGCCCGATCGTTTAAGACCATAAAGGCTCTTCTTTAATAACCAACAATCATTATCATTATTATTGTCTCCTTTAAATCCATTAGGCCTTTTCATATAAACAGTATGTCTTAGTGGAGCATGCAAGTAAGCAGTTTCCACATCTAAATGGTTAACTATATATTGCTTGCTTGCTGCCCACACTAAGGCTGCCCTTAAAGTTGCTGCTTTCAGACTAGGTGCAAATACTTCATCATAGTCTTTTGCACTTTGTCTAAAACCTTGGGCTACTAACCTTGCCTTATGGATTGTGTTTCCATCCTTGTCTGTTTTTATTTTAAAAATCCATTTGCAGCTAATGGGTTTTTCATTACTAGGTAATCTCACATTTTCATATACCTTCATATCCTTCAGAGACTTCAATTCTTTATTAATTGCTGCATACCATTTTTCTTTCTCTTTAGAAGGATATCTTTTTATCTCATCCACAGTAGATGGCACTCTATTTACCTGGCACACTGTGTTAGCCTGGTATCTATCAGGCGGTCTAGGAATACGTGTAGTCCTTCTGGGTATTACTGGGCTTGGTTGAGTCACAACCTGTTCCTCATCCTCAGCTATTTCTTCCTCTAGAGGCTCTACTTCATCCTGTACTTCTTCCTTTACTTCTTTCTTAAAGTTACAGGGATACTTAATGGGATTTCTATATGATTCAATAACCACCTCGTTATTGCTATCCTGCTCTAACTTATCCCATCCTACTTCTTCTTCTTCTTTTTCTTCAGCGTTTGTCTACAAGGCGAGTCCTTCTAATGTCATTGAGTACTGCTTCCACACCTCTCTGTCTGCCACGTGTGTCGGGTCTGCCTTCGCGATCTCTAGATCGGCCTTGATAAATGTCCATCCAGCGTTGTTTAGGTCTACCCGCAGCGATCTCGCTCCTCCGACAGTCACCTTCATTACAGATTTGATGATGGATTCTTCCTTGGCGCGGCTCACGTGGCGAACCATCGTAGCCGGGACTGCCTCATGACCGTGGGGATGGGCACGACGTTGAACCGTCTCGCACTTCTTCGTTCCTGACGCGATCGGTAGGGTGAGGCCTACCGACCATCGGAACATTCGCATCTCCATTATCTGGAGTCTGCTTTCGACTTCTTTGGTGCGTCGGCCAGCACTCTGCGCCGTATATGGCCAGGCGCACCACAGAGTTATATATTTTCGCCTTCAGGCGCGGCATCTTCTTGTCACAGAGGGACGCCGTGACGGACTTCCATTGCCCCACGCTGCATTGATCCTGGCTGCCACCTCAGTTTGTAGTAGGCCTTCTTCCCAAGAGTAGTTCCCAGGTACTTGAAGGTGGAGGCGCGCAGTAGCTCCTGCCCGTTCACGTGGATGGAGCCTGTCATTTCATTGTCAGTGGTCAGGTATTCGGACTTCTTTAGGTTCAGCGGGCCCGAACTGCTCGAGGCGGTCGTGCCACTGTTGGACTCGGTGCTCCTAGTTCAGCCTTGCACAGGTTGGCCAGGAACACATCATCGGCGTAGAGCAGCGTCCATGGGGCGGGCGTGTACAGGTCGTGTGTAATTGTGTGTCCATCACCAGAATGAACAGCAGTGGTGAGAAAGCAGAGCCCTGGTGTGCGCCGACGGTAATATTAAACTCCTCTGATATCCCAGCTGCCGCTTTTACACGGCTTTTGTGACATCTGTATGGGAGTTGGACCCATTGTATGCGAGCAGCTCAGGCACGCCGTGGTCTCGCAGTGCGTACCAGATGAGATCGTGCGGGACTCGGTCGAAGGCCTTTTCAAGTCTAGGAAGGCGGTGTGGAGCGGGATTTTCTTCTCTCTGTGAGCCTCCATCAGCATCCGCACACCGAAGATGGCGTCGGTGGTGCCGCAGTTCTTGATGAATCCAGCCTGGTTGACGCTGATGTCGACGGTGTCCCGAATAAGCTTATCAAGGGCCGCGTTCAAAGATCTTCATAGTGTGTGACAGTAACCTGACCGGTCTGTAGTTGGAGCAGTCCGCTGGGCTGCCCTTTCCCTTCCAGATCGGAACAGTGGTGCTTTCACGGTACCAGTCGTGTGGCACTTTTCCGTGGAGCGATGTTGTTGAACAGCTCGCACAGCCACAATGCCGAGCCCGTAGTGCCTTTTTCCAGAAGTCGGCAGGGATGTCGTCTGGTCCTGTTGCCTTACCGTTTTCATGGCCTTGATGGCGTGGCGACCTCGCTGGCATAAATGCCTGAGACTGGGCCTTCAACTGGGTCACCTCGCGGGGTTCGTGGGTGTGGGAACTTATCCCATCCTACGTGCTCTAGAAATTGGGCATTGGCACTACATAACACTCTAGATGTGCCTTTCTCCCAAAATCTATATGCCCTATGGTTAGCTTGGTAACCAACGAAGAAAAATTGTTTAGCTCTATGTTGCCCTTTACGCCTGAGTTGTTTAGGGATATGCACCCATGCTGGTGCACCAAATGTGTGCAGGTAACTCAAATTAGGCTTCCTGCCATGCCACATGGTGAATGGTATTTCACCAGTGGTTGAGTTAACCACATTATTTAAAAAATGATTAGCACACATTGTGGCCTCCCCCCACAAAGAATCAGGTAACCCAGAATCAGTTAACATTGTTCTAACCATTGCCTGTAGTGTTTGGCCTCTTCTCTCTATAAATGCGTTGTGTTGTGGTCTGTATGGTGCAGATGTCTTATGAGCTATTCCAGCTGCCTTTAACCTATTCTGGAATTTGCTGTTAACAAATTCCGTGCCGTTATCTGTCACCAAGGTTATCAGTTGCCGTTTAGTCTTCTTTTCAGCAAACTTTAACCAGTTGAAGAAATGTTGATATGTTTCAGTTTTGCTTTTCATTAGGTAGCAAACCCATATCTGAAGTAATGGTCCATAATGCTCAATATATATCATAGCACCCCCATACTGGGTTTCTTTGGACCAATAATGTCTGCAAATACTACTTCTAAAGGTTCTTTAGTTTTAAAACCATTTAGCCTATTTGCAGGCAATATTTTACTCTTATCTTCACAACAGACATTACAACGCAAATACTTATCACAGGGTTTTAACCTTATGCCTTCAGATAACTCAACTGTACGTTTAGCATTTTAAAATTCACATGCCCCAAACGCCTATACAATAAATGGATACATTCATCATGAGGCTTGATATTATTAAATACAGTTTGTGCCTCCCTTTCTTACTATCATGTAAGACATACAATGCCTCCATTTAAAGCAGCAGTTACCTTTTTGCCATCTCTTTTCAGTGTGCACTTATTATTCTTAATATCACAATTGCTAAACATGGCCAGTTCAAAGGATTTCTTTGGGCTTCTTTAAATTCTGGCGTTTTCCTTTTCTGCAGAATCTTGCCAAATGTCCTCTGCCTCCACAATTAAAACACTTTTAATTGTATATGCCGTTGAAGATAACTTCTCTTCTTCCGGGTGCTTTCCTTTACACCACAGCTGGTTTCTCTCAGGCTTTGAAGATAATTTCTCTTCCTTATTCTTATCTTCCCTCAGCTGTTCACGTTCGCTCCTTCTCCTGGCTTCCTCTAATAGCCGTGACCGGTTATCTCAGTTACTGATAAACTGTCTTTAGGCAATACCTCTAAGGCAGTCACAAAATCATCATAGGTTGGATCAGCTG
>NW_028262641.1:0-8599 GCF_049901715.1 Pseudonaja textilis | reverse complement strand
CTTCAAGAAATAATTATTTATTATTTATAACAAATTTTCATAAATCATCTATCTTCACCAGCATCTTTAATAAATCACTAGAGATATGCTATGTTCCTTCTTGCTTCAAATGCTCTACTATTATCTCAGTGCTGAAGAAACCCTCCATCAAGGAACTGAATGACTTCAGACCGGCTGCACTAACATCTGTAGTTATGAAAACTTTAGAAAGGCTCGTGCTGGCCCACCTGAAAACTATCATGGATCCACTGTTAGACCCTCTGCAGTTTGCCTACCGAGCAACAGATGATGTTGTTAATATGGCTCTGCACTACATCCTATAACATCTTGAATCTCCAAAGTCATATGCAAAGGTCCTCTTTGTGCACTTTAGCTCAGCATTCAATACAATCATTCCAGATTTTTTTTTTTAACTAAACTAAGTCAGCTGTACCTGACCACAGTTGTAAATTGGATTTTTTTTCTGGGTATCTTTCTCTCCATACATTATAAATCTTAACTTCTTTTATCAAATCATTAAAAAAAATGGTAGTGGTTTTTCTTCTTCTTTATTCTCATATTGTTAGTACCGGTATATGATGGTAAAAAAACCATGAGGATATGAAGAAAGAGATGGTGTTGTAAGAACTGAGCTAAAAGAAAAAATACAAATAATAGATGAAAAATTTGAATGTTTCCAGCAAGAGGTGTGAAAAAATTGAGAGAAAATGGTAGAATTAGAGAAAAAGATGGAGAAGGAGGAAAAAAGGGTTGATGACCTAACTGAAAAATGGGAAAAAGCACACAAGGAATTATAAACAACAATAATCTTTTTGGAGGTAGAAAAGGCAGCCCATTACTTAAGATTCCAAAATTTGAAGGAAGAAAAAGGGGAAGATTTACTGGATGTGATGGCGGATATCCTTGCAAAAGTGTTGGGGATGGAAAAAGAAGAGATGTTTACAGAAATGGATGACTGTATAGGGTACAGATGAACTATGCAAGGAGGCACAACTTTCCAAGGGAAGTTCATGTTCATCTAGTAAACAAATCGATTCATGACAAATTTTGCATAAAACAAGAAACGATCCAATTGAATATGGCGGAAAACAAATAACTGTACTAAAACAAGTACCAAGGAGAGTAAGAGATCTAAGAAGCCCTATCATTTCTTAGCAACAAAATTGATAAAACATGATGTGAATTTTAGATGGTTGACACTGGAGGGTATCATGGTCATGTGGCAGGAAAAATATACAGGCTAGACACACTTGATAAAGCAGAAGAGTTTTTTGACCAATAATTTACAAATAAGGAGGAGATAGAAGAAGTAGTCGCAGAAAAAGAAGTAACAGAAGAAAGAGGAATAGAAACAACAAATGTAGAAGGAAGTTCATTAAATAATAAAGACAGAAGATGTGGAAGACGAGAAAAATTGAAGAAATTAGAATGACAAGAAGCACTAGACAAAGGAATAGATAAAAAGAGAGAAGGATGTGAATTGATATTGATGAACATTAATGACATAAACTCCCCAGTGAAAAGGAAAAAAGTATTTAATAATTTACAAAGGTTAAATGTTGATATAATAGGCTTACAGGAAATGCATATAAGAGAAAAACAAAAGTATTTGTTAGACAATAAAAAATTAGGAAAAAATTTTTTGGCCCTAGATGTGTAAAAGAAAAGAAATGTGGCACTATATATAAAAGATTGGATTCTGGCTAAAGAAATCTTTAGAGATAAAGAGGGTAAGATCTTAATGGTTGAGATTAAATTGGAAATAGAAAGATACTACTGGTGATAATATAGGCACCAAATGGGCCACAAGAAACTTTTTTCAAAAATTATATAATATAATTAAGGATTTGCAATATGAGGAAGTTTGTCTTTTGGGTGATTTTAATGCAGTTGTTGATAAAATATTGGTAGAATGTGTACTTTTTCCATGGCAGACCCTGCCATATGGAACACTCTTCCCCCTGAAGTTTGGTAGATCCCTACCCTCTAACTTTCAAAAAGCACTGAAGACTCGGTATTCCCCCTCCCCCCAAATGTTTGGGTAAGATGAGGTGACTGCGTGTTGGAAGCTTGATTAGGTACCAGATTGTTTTAGTGTTTAAGATTTAAATAGTTATTGTATAAAAACAAAGTTTCACAACTTTTTTACAACTGTTGTCCATCAATCCCCCTCCCCACAAAGCCCCTCTAGTTTCAATTTTTTTCATTAATTCTAAATGTCCTCTGAAGTGGTACATATTTTTTACATGTCTACCAAGTATAATAAAATGTTTCTTCTTATTCCCATTTCCAACATATATTTGATGTGCCTTTATATATTCTAGATAACCATCTCATGATGTATACATGGTACAGCACTGTGTTAAAGTTCTTTTAAGGATAACAATGTATATTTCAGTCCTTTTAGCCTGAATTTAGCCCATTTTATCATACATTATTTCACTTGTTCTTCTCTTTCAAATTTTAATGATAGTTCATACATTATAGCAACTACACGGTCATCATTTCTACAGAATTCCACTTCAAACTCAGTCATAGAATGTTCAAAACCGTAATTATTTTGTAATTTTAAATCTTTGCAGTAATTGTAAATAAAATAAAACATTGACGACTATATCCCATTCTTCTCTTGATTTTATTTTACATTCCCCTTGACAAAATTCTAATATCTCACAATAATTCAGCCATTTGTGTTTGCTTAATGTTTCCCATTTTTAAAATGCTTCTTGTGCTAAGAGCCACATAGATGTTTTTGGGAACAACCTGGATTTTTATTTATTCCATATTCTCAATATGGCATGCCTAACAGAATAATTTTTAAAATGCACATTAACTTTGACTTTGTCCTATCACAAATATCCATACCACTCATATCTCAGCCCATATCCCTCTTACTCTACAAATTATTTCTCAGCAACATTTCTCATCCAAATCAAACAATGAGCACAGTGTTGGGATTCAAATATTTTTTACTACGGGTTCTGTGGGCTTGGTGGGCGTAGCTTGGTGGGCATGGCTTGGGTGTGGCAGGAGAAGGATGCTGCAAAATCTCCATTCCTTCCCCACCCCATTAACCTGCTTTCCAGCTCCATTTTCCTGAGCAGGGCAACAAAAGAAGACCCAGCCAATCAGCTGGGACTCAGGAGGCAGAGAATAGAAGGGGGTGGGGCCAGTCAGAGGTGGTATTTCCCGGTTGCAGTTCTCTGAGCTACTCAAAATTACTGCTACCGGTTCTCCAGAACCGGTCAGAACCTGCTGGATACCACCTCTGGATGCATCTCATGGAATATACATGGCCAATTTGTTTGCTGCTATTTTCCATTCCTACTTCATGAAAAAAGTGTGATAAAAATAATTAATTGGGATAATATATATATAGACTGAAGATGTTTGAAGACATCTTTGACATCACAATTAATTTCCTATCTGAATGGTTTACCAGTCTGTTTAATGGTTCATATTGTTCATATCAATCTGTTTAACCATCGCCACTATTGAACCATTTGTAGTGTTGCTGATAGCTAAGAACAAATGTCCCCATCTCCAAGAAAAAACTGAAACAGAACACAATTCTTCAACATCAGTTTTGCAGTTCTCATGTATAAGAAGCAATTACCACAGTCATCTAGTTTCTGTTTGCCTATGATAGAGAGAATGGTTTTTACCCTAAGAAAACTGTTGATGTCTGGTGTCTTTCTCTAACACACATGAGGGAGTTCACCATTTTCAATTAGACCTGATTGCTATTAGAAAGTGTACCTTGCTTGAAATGACCATACAAAGCAGGTGGAAAGAAATAATGTTTACAAACAGTTGTTAAGTACTATTGACTCTGCATTGTACAAAACAGGCCTCCAATCTATCCTTTCATCTTTTGTCCAATCAGTTTCCAAAAAGCTCTCTTCACATCCTTGTTTTTCAGGCTATAAATTATAGGATTCAGCATAGGAGTTAGAGCTCCATAGACTACAGATATGATTTTTTCCTTGTCAGAAATAGTTTTTTCTTGTGGCATCAAGTACATGAACATAATTGTTCCATAAAAGATACTGGCTACAGCAAGATGGGAGCTACATGTAGAGAAGGCCTTCCTACGACCCTGGGATGAATGGATACGCAATACAGCATGTCCTATTTTCCCATAAGTCATGACTATGAAACCAAATGGTGGGATTACAATAGTGAAAGTGACGATTTGCATGAAGATCTCACTAATCTGTTTGTCAGAGCAAGCCAGCTTAAGGAAAGATTGCAATTCACATACAAAATGATTGATAACATATTGACCACAAAAGTTAGTCGGCCGCAATAGTGCATTGGTAAGGGTTGTTAGGGAAGTAAAGCCTACAGACACAGCCATCAGACAAATACATAATCTCCAACTCATGATCTGCATGTAGTGTAAAGGTTTGCATATAGCTGCAAAGCGATCATATGCCATGACTGCAAGGACTACACATTCTGTTGAGACAAGCAATAGACCCAGATACATTTGAGACAAACATCTGGAGAATGTAATAGTGGGCCTGTAAATGAAGCAGTTGATGAGAACCTCTGGTAGTGCATTGTTGGTGAGAATGAAGTCTATGAAGGAGAGGACACAAATAAAGAAATACATAGGAGTATGAAGTTGGGGATCCACAATAATTAATGTGATGATGAGGCCATTGCCAAGGAGACTAATAAGGTACACCATCAACAGGAGCCAAAAGAAGATAACTTGGGCTCTGGGTTGATCAGATAATCCAATTAAGATGAATTCTATTACCACTGTTTCATTTGTAGATGTCATAACAATATTATATACTTCTTTTCTACATGGAAGAACAAATAAATTATAAGAAGTGATGGGTTAAAGAAGATGTTAGATACTTCTGTTAATACATGCGAGGGAGTGAAACAAGTTGACTCCTATGGTGGATATGTTTAATAATATCCTCAATATAAGATTTAATTTCAACTCATGAAAGAAATCCTACTTTATCCAGTAGAAATTTATGGTGTGTTGATTAATAAAAAATATGTAAAATTCAGCATTTCAGTCTCAACTGGTTTTACATTCAAACAGTAAATAAAGATAGACAACTTTGCATAATAACACAAATCTGAACAATTATACAATGATATATTTAGTAAAAAAGCCAAAATCACAAATGAAGTAAAAAAAATTGCCTTATTTAGCTGGCTTACCCTCCTTTTCAAATAACATATTTGGGCAATGCATTATAATTATAATCAGGATATTTTGCATATCAAGTTTCAAAATTTTAATTCAATATTTAGCAATTTCAGAAAATAACTTAAGCTTTAAATGGGTGGTAACCTACTGACTGCTACCTTAAATATTGTTCAATAGTATTATTTTCTTGTCCTTAAGTCATATTAAAACTCAACATTTTAACAGAGTGGAAAGGGATCTTGGAGGTCTTCTAGTCCAACCCCCAACTCATGCAGGAAACGCTATAATATTTCAGACAAATGGTTATCCAATCGCTTCTTAAAAACCTTCACTGTCAGAGCATTCACAACCTCTGGAGGCAAGTTGTTCCACTGATTAGTTGTTCTAACTGTCAGGAAATTTCTCCTTAGTTCTAGGTGCTTCAAAAGCATTCATGCATTCTGAAAGTTAGAAATTTTTAATTAAAAAACAAATGAGATTTTTATGAAAAGAATAAAAGTGAAGGAATAAACAAAGTTTCAATAAGTATAGATATAACATATATATCTTCCTGGGTCTGAAATTTCAGTCCAGTGATTTCACTGATCTGAATACAACATGAGTTAGAAATGTTTAAGTCTAATTTATTTTTTTCCTTTCTCATAACAACTTTATTAATAGTGACGCAAAATAGAGAAACTACTCCAAAAATTTTACAAAATGGAAATGACTAATTGAAACTTTTATGCAGCCTTTCAACTTAGCTTGAACTTTTTCCAGCTTTATTGAAATGTAGGGATTGTAAATTTTCCTTTTTAAATCCATATTTTTAGACCAAATACAGAATAAGCACAATACCCACAATTTGTATGTGTTTGCAATCCTTTATTGAAATTTTTGATTGCAAATGGCTGCATAAACTCTGACACTCAGCTTCTTTAAAAAAAACTATAGAAATACTTAAATTACCTATATTACTGGAAAAAATATCTCAAATGACAGGAAAGACTTGTCCCTCAGTTCTGAGGAGAAAGGGGGTAAGTGACCCCAGAATATAATAGAGCTCTCCTGTATCAGAAAAAAACATGTCAGCTACAATCTATTGTATTATATAATGGTAAAAATAATCCAAAATTAGGTACCCCAATCCATCTCTTTTAGTTGGAAAACATTTACAATAGAAACAGAAGGGAGCTATTTTACTTTCCACAATGTGCAAAGTGATCTATAGAGACTCAAAGCTATCTACTCTACAGACAGCTCCAATGCCTAATGAGCTTGAGCAAGAGAGAGAGACAAAGAGAGACAGAGAGAGAGAGAGAGAGACAGGGAGAGACAGAGACACAGAGAGAGAGAGAGACAGAGAGAGACAGAAAGAGAGGGAGAGACAGAGAGAGATCTCAGCTACTTGGAAAATTTCAGAAAATAAATCCAGGTAGCATCATCAGTTCTTATTTTATCTTACCACCAAGGATGTTCAAAAGTCAAGACAAATACATCTGGATCAGAAAAATCCCTTTTCCTTCTGAATGCTAGCAGAGGATAAAAGAATTGGCATTTGAGCAAAAGTGTCAATCACAAAAGAAACACATTATGAATGGGAAAAGTAAGATGAGGTGTTAATGTTCATTATAGCAGAAGTTTTCAAAAATAGGTTCATGGAGGAAAAAAAAGTTATATGATCTGTTCTTCATCCCTGACCAAAAAACTTCTCCACATTTGTTGTTAGAAAAAAATAACCATTTTGCCCCCACCTACTCTCTGATTCCTGACAAGTTCTGTTACTGCTGATGGTCCATCTACAGTAAGACTGGCTGGACCAAAATGGATTCAAGGACTCGACTCTAAATGAATTTCTGTGGAAAATCACATACACTTTACTTTTAAGGCAGAAGACTTACCCTATTTATTGTCTTTACATTTTCCTAAAACTGGGGAATACAAACACTTCTGTTTTCACATGCATTAGCAGCACTGAGGTAGGAATAATTCACAGAGTTAAAAATGCCTTAGAAATGTCCCTCTATGTATCATTATAACAAAATTCTGCTTATGAGAATTTTAAGCAGAGCCAATATTAGGCAAGGAAGAGACAGTATGGAGACAGTGATGGTCATGCCTGTTGATGACCTTTGGAGACATTGATAGTCGGAAAAATCAGAAGCAATCCAAAATGGGGTATGTTATGAGCAAAAATTGTATGTGGCTTGTTGTGGCTACAAAATTTGAGCAGAGGTAATGAGAGATCTGCAACTATGTCAGGAGCAAATATATGCAACAACGACAGAGAAAAAACAACAAATAATAAAAAGTTTGCTAGGCAGTCCCTTGCTGGTAGTGAGTAGGAACATCAAGGGGTATGAAGCCTAGGGCACCAGACTCACAGAGGCTCACAAGCCTTGATAGTCTCCTAGGAGAAATGGCAAGTAAATGGTAAGTAAGTAAATGAGAAGTAGTTGGTTGGCAGCAGCAGCAGCTGGACTGATGTGCTGAGAATCCCAGTAGGGGAGGTTTACAGTGAAACTGTTTAAGGCATGATAGGCAGAGAAGTGGCTTGTATTGGATAACTGGATGAAATCACTCAGTTGGATTCTGGCTGGGAAAGTCTTGCAGAGTTGACTGAGGAAGAATTTTGTCCTATGGGGAAGAGTTTGAGACTCTAAGTCTCAAGGAAATAGAGGGGTTCTCTGGCAGTATGAGTGCTACATTAGGTCCTGGTCCTTCCTGCTTGGCCAAGGCTTCCTAGGAGGTGAGCTGAATCTATGCAGCTGGGTCCAAACAGTGATTAATTCATCTTTGAGTGTGGGTGTTGTCCCTATTTCCTTAAATGAGGGGTGTGTGTAACATGTCTCCTCCTCAATAAACAATCATCACACCAACCAGTTTTACATGGTTTTGGACCTGCCCCCACTTTCCTTCTTAAGAAAGATTGTGAAAGATCACATTTGTGGATAACCATTTGTTTATTTATTAAATTTATGTGACCAACCATCTCAAATACATCACTCTAAGCAGCTAATAATTAAAAGAAAAGAGAGCCAGTTTGGTTTAGTTTTTAAGGCACTAGGCTAGAGGCCAGAAGAGCAGGAGTTCTAGATCTGCCTTAGGCATGAAAGCTGGCTGGGGGACTTTGGGACAATCCCTCTCTCTCAGCCCAACTCATCTCGCAGAGCTGTCTGTGGAGATTCTCAGTCATCCAGGTCACGTTTGTCCCAAAGGTACTTTTCCAAGAGGCAACTGGACTTTCTGAAAGTCCAACTATCTCTTGAAAAAGCACCTTTGGGAAATCTCACAGAGCTGTTGCTGTGGAGAAAATAGGGAGGGGAAGAGTATTACTGTTTGCTGCATATTATATGCTTTATTAGAAAAGTAATAAAGATGGGATATAAATAAAATAAACAAAAAAGAGAAAGCAAAACTATAAATAACATAAAATAGCTG
>NW_028262640.1:0-8686 GCF_049901715.1 Pseudonaja textilis | reverse complement strand
AATATTTCTGCCATCAAATGTTCCAATTCTTCATTTTGGCTTCCATACATTCTGGAATCTTAAATACGCCATTGCTTTGTCCATCTCGAGGTGGATCAGAGAGTCTTCCGTTTCTCTAAGTACATTTTTAAATTCCTCATCCATCCTTTCAAAGTTAGACTCCATGCGTGTTGTTCTACTCTCTATATCTTTTATTTTCACTTCGTTTCTCTCCATGGCCTGCTGTAGAGACCCTATCTTACCCTCCACCTTCGCTATATCCGCTTTCATTTCAGCCTTCATTTTCCCCATCTCATCTTTCAATTCACTTATATCTGCTCTAGTTTCCTTGTGATTATTAATCATCATTTCTTGCATTTTAGATATAGCTTCCTGCAAGGCTAATATGGAAGTTTGTATATTAATATTGGGGACATTGGGCTGCTTTTCCCCTATTAAAGACTCCTCGATAGTTTTTTTGAGATGTTGGTGGGGTGGCTGTCAACGTAGTCGATAGGGTCGGGATAGCCTTCTTTCCTGTTTTTAAGGCCATAGTTGTTGTGGATGTCATCTCTCTAAGTATTTGTTTTTGTTGATGCACAATATTAAATATATTATCCCAAATCACCATTCAGTATTTGGGTTCTGTACTTGAAAGACTATTCACGTATTTCAATTTTATATCTTGTGACTATTTTACATTGGTTCTGTCTTGTAATTTTCCACAAAAAGAAATCTTGCTGGAAGGCACGTATTCAGCTCAGCAGGAAAGCACTGACAGAGAGGAAGTTAAATAAAAGAATAACCCCAGACAATAATGTGTATTCCAAGGAGATATGCCTGTCTATAACAGTTACAAAATAACAGCTATAGAGTATATGACTCATGTCACGTAAACTGGTCTAAAAAGATTAACATTGCATCTCTTTACCTTTCTGTAAATTTCCTCTCTGACCCCCTCCCTTGAATTAGCACAATAAAAAGAGGACAGCAAAAAGCCTGGGGGGAAGGAAGAAGGAGGAGAAAGGAGAAGAAATGAGCAGGAGAAGCAGAGAGGCCTGGATTTTTTCCATCTGTTCGAGGGCAGCCAGGGAATCCCATCTCCCCCAGGCTCAAAGTGCTGCCTCATTTTGAAGATTTCTTGTGTTTTGTGTGTTTTATTTCTTGTGCTTGCTTGGCAATCACTCTTTTGTGAGTCTTGCCTGGCCTCACCCTTGCGAGGGTCCCACTGTCTCGCCCTTGCGAGGGCTACTTTAAATCTCACCCTGGAGAGGGTTATTTTCTGAGAGGAATTCAGCAATCAACCAGAAAGGCGAAACAACAGACCGGTCGCTCAAACGCGACAGCTGGGGCTCGTCCGGGATCTCTAATCGTCTGGGATCCCTTCGCCTTTCAGGTTCCAAGGTGTGACTTTTGTCTAGAAGTGCATCTTCTTCACCTCATTCTTATTCGCCTGGAATAGGCTACGTCGACAAAAAGGTAAGAATGGGCTCCTCGATTTCTCAAGTTTCGTCAGGGCATAGGGACGAACTTTATAATCTAGTGAAGAAAGCTAATTCCTTTCAAAAAACCAATGGTACCACTGTGTACCCTATTTCTAAGAAATCTTTAAATAAATTTATAATTTATATTGAGGCACACTGTCCAGCCTATCCATCTGCTGGAACTCTTAACCATTCTGACTGGGAAAAATTAGGAAAATATTTACATAAAGTTCCCAGAGCTCCCATGGATATACTTATTTCTTGGAAAGCAATAATGGCTGCTATTACAATTATATATCCTCCTTCTAGTCTTCCTGAAAATTCCTTTTCTCCTGTTTCTTCTGACTCCCACTCTTCTAATTCAAAAACTTCTAAGCCTCTTGCAGCTCATTTGGAATCAAACTCTTCCTTACCACCTCCTTATTCAGATATTTCTTCCCCCTCTTCCCCTCCTCCTCCTCTTCCTTCTCTTTCTGATTCTCCTATTATGAATCCTATGGGAGGAATCATAACCAATCTTTTGTCATCACCTCTATCTTTAGAAACAGAAGAACCTTCTGCTTATCCTATGACTATCATCCCTGGGGAGGAGGCAATGTTCATAGTAACATTGAGTTTAAAGTTTTGAAAAATATAAAAGATGCAGTTACAACTTATGGATTGCATTCTCCTTTTACTAGGGGAATACTTGATTCTTTGGTTACAGCTAATACAGTTATGTTATTGTATGATTGGAAAATGCTTTTTCTATGCTTATGACTCCAGCACAATATGTTGTGTGGCAATCTGAATATGAAAAAGCTATTGAGGCTGAAATCCGTAGGGGTTTGCCTGCTGGAGTAACTGAAAATCAGTTATTGGGGAAAGGTCAATTTTCTACTCTAGCACAACAACAAAATTCTCCTCGTCGTAGTTTTGCCATTATTCATATGTGTGCTATGAATGCTTTAAAGCGAGTGGATGATTCAGATTCTCAGTCCATTCAAGCATTTTTAAAAATTATGCAAGAACCTGAAGAACCTTATGCCTCATTCATAAGCCGGCTTCAGACAGCCTTAGACAGACAGATAGATAATCCTGTTGCAAAACAAGAATTACTTATAAAATTGGCTTATTCAAATGCTAATCATGATTCTACAAAAAATTCTACAGCCAGTTGCTAATAAGCCAGGAGTGACTTTGGCTGAGTTTTTACAACTCTGTAGAATTGTAGGAACAACTACTCATAAAATGAATATGCTTGCTAATGCAATCACAGCTTCATTACCAAATCCTAATTCTGCTACCACTTCTCCTCCTGATGCTTTTGCTTTAACACGCAATGGCAATTGTTTTAACTGTGGCAAGCCAGGACATTTTAAAAATCAATGTCGTAAGCCAGGGGAGGAGCTGCTTTTCGTGGCCAAACCAGAGGTCCACCCTCTTCAATTAAACCAAAAACTATCTGTCCTCACTGCAGGAAAGGCTATCATTGGGCTTCAAATTGTTATTCTAATCCTTCTCCTTCACAGCCTTCGGGAAACTAATTGAGGGGTCTTCAGCTAGCCCCGCCACAAAGGCTGAACTAACTGCCACAACGTTTCCTGTGGTATTGTTAGAGGATCTTGTGTATGATGATCCTGGTGCTGTTTTTACTCTTTCTTTAACTGCAACGCTTTTCAAACCTCTTCCTCCTTCCACACCTGTCTTGCTTATTCCCAATTCTTCTCTTACAATAGAGGTGTGGTTGCAGCTCCTTACTTATATGATTCTTCTGCTCTTAATAATCTTGCATTGGCTGCAATAGGAGATCGTTGCTTCTAATCCTAATTTGATCCCAGCTGGATTTGATCTCATAATAATAGATTTAAAGGACTGTTTCTTTTCTATACCTCTGGCACAAAAGGATAGAATCATCTTTGCATTTACAGTGCCAGAACTCAATAACTCTAAACCCACATCTAGGTATCAATGGAAAGTTCTTCCACAAGGTATGCTTAATTCACCAACTATGTGTCAATATTTTGTCAATGAGGCTCTGCATCCTTATAGATCTCAATTTCCTAATTTTCTTGTATATCATTACATGGATGATATCTTAATTGCAGCTGATGGGCCAAAGGGGACGGTACAAAAACTTTTCCGATCCTCTTGACCACATTAGCAAAAGCAGGGTTACATATAGCACCTGAAAAATCCAGTCTCACTACCCAATGCAATATTTAGGTCACAAGGTTTTAGCTTCCTCAGCATCTCCACATATTCCTTCACTCACACTTCCACAGCCAACCACATTAGTTCAATTACAGCAGTACTTGGGAATTATTAACTGGGCTAGACCATATCTTGCTCTAACCACACAGATGCTATCACCGCTTTTTCAAGCACTAGTAGGATTAAAAAATCCTGCAGATAAGGTCTATCTCTCAGCTCAGCATCTAGAAGCTTTAAAGCAAGTAAACACAGCCCTAGCAACTCAATGGGTAAACCGTGCACTTGCAGACACACCACCTTCTCTTGCTATTATTTCCACTCATCAACTACTGACTGCAATAATTGTTCAAGTATCTAATGCAAAAAATCTTCATTTCTTGGAATGGTTACACTTACCACATACTCCAAAAACCTCTATTTTTACAAAAGCAGCACAAATGGCTTTTCTTATACAAAAAGGGCGCAAGAGAACCAAAGCCCTGATGGGAATGGATATTTTTACATTGTATATTCCTTTTAAGATTAGTCAATGGGAACCTCTTTTTCAGACTTCCACAACACTGCAGGATGCATTGGAAGATTGGTGTGGCCAAGTGTCATGCCACCTTCCATCTGATTCAAGACTGCAGGTGTTGAAGACAGTTCCTTTTGTTTTACAATCACCTTTTGTCCAACAGCCATTGAAGGAAGGCTTAACTGTCTTTACTGACGGTTCAAAAAATATTGGAGCATGTGCATGGTGTGAAAATGCTCAATGGAACAAACGTTTAACTCCCCACAGAACTCAGCACAACAAGCTGAGTTAGCTGCTTTTCTTTGGCCTTGTCTCTTTTTCCACAGGAATCTTTAAATGTAATATCTGATAGCATGTATGTTACTCAGATGGTTGCTCATATTTTCGATGCATATATTTCTCCTGTTACCCCTCCTTCTCTCATAACACTTTTTTACAGCTTCAGACACTGCTGAAAAAGCGAGGAAACCTTTATTTGTAGCTCATATCAGAAGTCATCAGCAATTGCCTGGATTCTGGCAGAAGGCAATCATATGGCAGATGAGGCTTGTAAAATTATGGCCTCCTCTCCTCTTCCACAACAGCTTTCAGCTGGGGAGAGTCATGACTATTTCCATCAAAATAAGAAGGCCTTGGTACAGCAATTTGGGATTACGTATCAAGAAGCCACAGCAATAATTCAACAATGTCCAACATGTAGCTTGCAGGCCAAAGGTATCCCTGAAGGTGTCAATCCTAGGGGTACTCAAGCCTGTGATACATGGCAAATGGATGTAACTCATTATCCTCCCTTTGCTCCCTGGAAATACATTCATGTATCAGTTGATACATATTCAGGGTTTATTATGGCAACATTACAAAGAGGAGAGGCTACTAAAAATGTTATTAATCACTGTATTCGGTCATTCGTAACGTTGGGATGTCCAAAAATTCTCAAAACAGATAATGGTCCTGCTTATGTCAGTTCTCCCTTTGCTGAGTTTTGCCATAAGTGGGCCATCACACATAAATTTGGCATACCTTTCAATAGCCAAGGTCAGGCTATTGTGGAAAGGGCAAACCTAACTCTGAAAAATGCCCTTGATCGGCAAAGGAAAAAGGCTTAGGCCCCCGAACCTCCGGCGTTACAAAACATCTTGAACATTACTCTCTATTCTCTTAACTTTCTTAATCTTACTGGCTCTCCTTCTTCCACAGCGGCTTCTCGCCACTTCACCAAGCCAGTAGTTCCCTCTTCCCGTCCTCTTGTTTATTTCAGACAGCTTCCAGATCCTGCGTGGAAAGGTCCTGCACAGCTCATCACCTGGGGAAAAGGTTACGCTGCTGTCCAACTTCCTGATCGAGTGCTTTGGGTTCCTGCTCGCTGTGTCAGACCTTACCATGGCAAACCTGACTCTAACTCTAATTTTTCTTCTGATATCAATATTTCCTGTCTTTTCTCAATTCAGGGCATCTCCTGATGCTATTTTTACTTTTCTTGCTGACACTGTTACCTTTATTTTTTAAAGATAATCTCCTTTCTACATGTAATTATGTTTTCCAACACAATGGTAGCTTTCTTTCGCCTACTTCTGACATTACTGTTCACTATTACTATTCTCCTTGTTTAATATTTTTAACTATACATGTTACTCTATCTACTATAGGATCTTATTCTTGCTTAGGATTTTTCACAATCACACATACTTTAATCACACTGTTCTATTACTTTCCACTCCTTCACTGGCATCTCCTCCACTATCCTCTGCTTTTCCTACATTGCCATCTCAAGCTAATTCTGAGACAACTTTTCCTGGAGACAAACTGCAATGGCATCTTCGTTGCTGCTTTCCACCCTGTGATGTCACCAAATGCATATTGCATCATTCATCTTCCTGGGTTCCTGTTCACTACAAAACACCTGTCGTGCGAAGCGCCACCTCATCCCTGATGACACTCATCGTAAGACTACAGCTCCCATTCGAGCTCGCCATCTTGGGTATCCTGTCTTCATCGCTGACAACTCCATCTCTAAGCGGTCTGCATCTCGTGCTGTTCCAAGATTTGGCTATCATCGCATTCCTCGAAGCATACAACCTTCTACAAATGAACATCAACCTCAAAAATATACCTGGACTATCCTTGATTTTCAAGGAAATATTTTAAACACCACCACTAATTATACTAGATGGCCATGGTTTCCTCAGCTTTTCATGGATTTTGCTGAAATGGGGACAGGAGTAGAAAAATTTGCAGATAAAGAACTACAAGCTGATATATGGGACAAGCAAGGCTCCTGTTCTCCAGCACCTATTCACAACTTTAGACTATATTTTTGTCCTGCTCACAGTACTGGTACTTCTCGTGCTGCCTGCGGTGGGGTAGTTGACAGATATTGTAAAAATGGAGTTGTGTATCCACAGGTCATATCTGGTGGGAAGCACCTACCAAAAATGACTATATTCATATTACCCGTGCTCAAGAACATCTTCCCTGCTCTTCAATGCCTTGTTGTGGACAGAGACTAAATCCACTCAGAATCACATTTACTGCAAAAGGAAAGACACTTACAAAAAAACAATGGATGGTTGGGTTTACTTGGGGAGGACGTCAGTGGGATGGTCTAGGAGATGAAGGGAATATTTTTACAATTCGTCTTTCTATATCTATGTCTAATTATGATATTTCAAGGACAGTCATGGTATCAAAGCATGTTTAATTTTTCTCCCTGGTTAACAACACTCTTATCAGCCTTAATAGGTCCTCTTGTGTTATTGCTTCTTGCATGTACTATTGGTCCATGTGTAATAGGACGTTTACTAAAATTATTGAAGGATCGCTTGAAAACACTTGACAATGAAATTAACAATACTCAAAAAACAGTTAGCTTTCTTACATCCAGCATTGAATCAAAAGATCTGGTCAAAAAACCGCTGTTGGAATGGTACTCTGACCAAGAGTCAGAGGAGGAAATAGACATTAATAACTTCTTTTCTCCCAAAGAAAATTTCTTAACTAGGTCCAGCCACGACTCGGGGATGAGGACTTCTCCTCGTATGAGCTGGTTCTGCAAGGCATCAACAAACCGAAGGGCTTGTTGCCACCTTGTGAGACTACTCTGGAGGAGAAAGAACTCTATCTAGAGTCATGAGCACAAAAAAAAAAAAAAAAAAAGAAAGGAGGAATTGTGACTATTTTACATTGGTTCTGTCTTGTAATTTTCCACAAAAGAAATCTTGCTGGAAGGCACGTATTCAGCTCAGCAGGAAAGCACTGACAGAGAGGAAGTTAAATAAAAGAATAACCCCAGACAATAATGTGTATTCCAAGGAGATATGCCTGTCTATAACAGTTACAAAATAACAGCTATAGAGTATATGACTCATGTCACGTAAACTGGTCTAAAAAGATTAACATTGCATCTCTTTACCTTTCTGTAAATTTCCTCTCTGACCCCCTCCCTTGAATTAGCACAATAAAGAGGACAGCAAAAAGCCTGGGGGAAGAAGGAGGAGAAAGGAGAAGAAATGAGCAGGAGAAGCAGAGAGGCCCGGATTTTTCCATCTGTTCCAGGGCAGCCAGGGAATCCCATCTCCCCCAGGCTCAAAGTGCTGCCTCATTTTGAAGATTTCTTGTGTTTTGTGTGTTTTATTTCTTGTGCTTGCTTGGCAATCACTCTTTTGTGAGTCTTGCCTGGCCTCACCCTTGCGAGGTCCCACTGTCTCGCCCTTGCAGGCTACTTTAAATCTCACCCTGGAGAGGGTTATTTTCTGAGAGGAATTCAGCAATCAACCAGAAAGGCGAAACAACAGACCGGTCGCTCAACGCGACAATATCTCACTCCACAGTCTTTTCCCTATATCATAAATAGAGATCTGCAACAATATTCTAGTCAATGTAATAAGAAAATTGGTCAACAATAGTACATCAATTAACACTTTAAGGAATTAATCTTAAATGTCGTAAGTAGTCTAAATAATTTATAAATAGATTATATCAACAAAGTTTATCCTTTTTACTATTAATACTTACAACAGTAAACTCTTAACTCTTTGATAATAGTGTATCCTCCTCTTCCCCCCAGTAAGTAAAATTATGTAAAGTGTTTAGGAGATACAATAGGGAGGCAAGGGGCAAGATAATAAGAGAAGGGGTAGAAGAGAGATTACCACAGCTTCAGAAAATCAACAAACAAACAACCACAAGGAAGTCATCTTAAAGAGAAAATAGTGCCAACTTAGTAAACTTAAGTAGTACCACGTAATAAAGAGAGCAAATTGGGTGAGCTAAAGTTCCATCTTCCAGCTAGAGGTTTCTTTTCAGCCTTCCAATCAGCAAATGGTGAAAAGTGCTGACTAATCTGCAGTCTCAAAACCGTCTTTCCCAGTGTTCTGTTCGCCTCTGGCTTCTTCCTCTTGCTGCTGCTTCTTTCTTTGCTTTCCAACTTTTAAATCCACATACAAATCTTCCAAAGTCCAATATAATGCTCAATTTATCTTCTCCCCAATATTAAGTAGATGTAATAGTCATGTTGTGT
>NW_028262639.1:0-8729 GCF_049901715.1 Pseudonaja textilis | reverse complement strand
AAGGCAACTTCTGTTCCATTGGTTGATTGTTCTCACTGTCAGAAAGTTTCTCCTTATTTCCAGGTTGAATCTCTCTTTGTTCAGTTTCCATCCATTATTCCTTGTCTGGCCTTCAGGTACTTTGGAGAATAGCTTGACCCCTTCCTCCTCCTCTCTGCGGCAGCCCCTCAAATATTGGAAGACTGCTATCATGTCTCCCTGGTCCTTCTCTTGATTAGACTAGACATGCCCAGTTCGTGTAAACATTCTTCATCTTAACTTCAGTATCACTAGGAAAGTACATCGCTCTCTTCCCTGTAAGCTTTCCCAACAACCCTGTAACGTATGTTGGCCAAAAGACAACCTAGGAGCTTCCCTGATGGTAAACACAGAAGTGGACTTGAATCAGGGCCTTTCAGATCCTAGTCCAATATCTTAACTTGACTCTTGTTCTCTTATTTTCAGAACACGTTGAGGAGTTAGCTAAAGAGGCATCCTTTCCCACCACCAAGACAAAAGCCAGGATGGAACATCATTTGAGGCACGTAGATGAGGAGCATGATTCCTCCCACATTTGTTGAAAAGAGTTGACGTTGTCTTTCCTGGAATGAAAAACTCAAGTTGTGACCTCAGCAAATGAAGACAAGCAAAAGTTCAGTGGGGTGACTTGCTCCTGAACTTCAAGGCCACCTGCTTCTGTTCCATCCAAACAGGCTAACCTGGTGACCGTTTCAGGGCCGTTTTCATAGCCGAGGTTCTAATTTGGGTTTGAAGAGGATGACATTCACTCCTAGGGGACACTAAAAGCTGGTTAACAAATTACCAACAGGCCCCCAAAAAGCAGAAGGAGGTCAAATGACTGAGACTTCTGCTTTTAGAATTGTTGCTGTAGAAAGGAAGAACTTGGAGAATCCAAATACGTAGGCGGGGAAGATGGCCCAGTCTTGGTTCAACGTCGCACCACCCAAAAATCACACAGCGCAGAGCCTGTCAGATGTTTCTCCAACCACCAGAAACCTCCTCCAAGCAAAAATAAAAATAAAAAATGGACCAGTTCATTTGTTTATGGCCAGGGGGATTTTTTTTTTAGCAAGGGAATGCTTTTAAATAAATCTCACCCATGTGAATTTGAAGAAGGCCTTAAAACCACATGGAGGTTTGTACCATTCAGCTCACAAATCTCCCTATAAGGAAATTTTGCTTTTAATTACAACGGCCTCTTTGCTAATCTTAGATAACCAGCTTCAGGCAATAAGCATTTAATGGGGGAAACAATAAGTTTTATTCAGAAATGTAAGAGGGGCTGAAGGGACTTGCAAAATATATAATAGGACTGTAAGATAGTAATTATCTCTCGAAAGGAAATTTCTGAAGCCACCATATATTCCTTTAGCCTCTTTCTTTTTTGCATTCCTTGCACTTTTTGGTTCCTTCTCCTCTTTCTTTACTTTCTTTTTTTTTCAATTTGTCTTTTCTTATACAGAAACAATTCTTGATCAATATAAGTACACAAATAAAAGAAACTTAGTAGTGTTTACTTTGTAGTGAAGTTAAAAAGAGATACAGGAAGTCCTCGAGTTACAACCACTTAGTGACTTTTCAAAGATACAATGATACTGAAAAAAAGTGACTCAGGGCTATTTTTTCACAATCACGACCTTCACAGCATCCCCATGATCAAAATTCGTATGCTGGACAACTGATTCATATTTATGACGGTCACAGCATCCCAGGGCCATTTGATCCACTTTTGCGACCTTCTGACAATGGGGAAGCCGGACTCACTTAACAACCACGTCACTAACTTAACAACTGCAGTGATTCCCTTAACAACCGTGGCAGGAAAGGTCATAAAATGGGGCACATTTCACTTAACTGTCTCACTTAGCAACAGCTATTAGGGGCCCAGTTGTGGTTGTATGTCGAGGACTACTTGGATGAAGTTCCTGTTTGATCTCAAACCCCTTGTCAACTCATAAAATATTTCTCTGATCTTTTTAGAGTTGCCAACAGAAAGGGAGAGGGGAGCAGCGCAGCTGCTTGCAAACCAAAACTGCATTCCATAAATGTTTTCAAAGATAGTAACGAGGTGACCGAAGTTTCTGCCATGCAAAATTCTAACTGGAAAGCATGATTGATGACTCTTGGCTATGGATGTGTCCCATTGGAGAATATGAATTACGATACACCCAGGGGTGGCGGAAAACCAGGGTCAAAGGTGACATGAATGATGTGTCTCAGAGTCAGCTACACCCGGACAGTAGCCGGCATGTTAACTCCCAATAAATCCTTTCGAAGTTTTGGAAGTTTGGCTCGAGACTCATGATTTAAATGGGGATAACTACCAGAATCCTGACGCCCCTATCAACCGTCCCTATAGTCTAAATCAGGGATGTCAAACTCAATTTCATTCAGGGCTGCATCAGGGTTATGTTTGACCCTGGGGGGCGGGGACCAACTCAACATCGCTTGTGTCGGGGGTGTCTGCCGGCGCCTCTTGCAATGTTCTGCCAGAGAAAATGGAGCTCAGGAGGGCCACATGCAGCCCTCCTGAGCTTTGTTTTCACTGGCAGAGGTACCATGGGCCAGTACTTTGCTGTTTCCTTTGGGTTCCCATGGGCCAGATCTAAGCATCCCGTGGGCCAGATCCAGCCTGCAGGCCTTGAATTTGACACCCCTGGTCTAAATTGACAACTACCAATCTTTAACACAGTAAATAATACCACTATTTAAAAAAAAAGAAAGAAAGAAAACACATTTGAAGATAATGGTGTCTTTGTTCTGCAGATCATCGTAGGAATGTAAACATGTTGGGTTATCTCTAACAAGATGTGCCTAACCATGATGGCGGCCAGAGGTTAAAATATACGCATTGCAAGTCTTTGCATCCCGAGGTCACACCAAGATCGTAAAGGGCGAAGTTCTGGTTGTGGCACGTTTTAATCATTCCCCCCCCCCCTCACACACACACACTATTTCTCCCCACGAAGACCTATACATTAAAACGAGAGAGGTCACTTCCATTGTAAGTCAGTTACCCGAAGAAGCCTCCAAAATTAGACTTAGATTGCCTTGTGCTTCTGGAGTGAAACTGACACGTGGGTGGCAGAGCTAATGTTAGTTTCATTTACGCCTCCTCTCTTTCAACTTTTAAAATATTACACTGCAAAGATACTCTACGGAAGTGAAAGTTGGGCATTTGAAGAAACAGGATCGAAAGATTATGGACGCTTTTGGTGTTGGAAATTTCTGAGAAGAACCTGTTGTGGTTCGTCAGCAGCCGGTGCAGCCGGCAGAGGTATCGGACAGTGAGGATGAAAGGGAACCAGTCAGGGAGTCTGGAGAAGACTTGGATGAGGGTCCTGCATCTGATGCAGGGATGGGGCCAGGACTATTGGAGAGTGGGGGACTGCCTTGGGAGCCTGGAAACAGTGAAGCAGAGGACCTCCGGGAGCCTGTTCCTAGTGCGCATGTGCACAAGGCTGCTAGAAGGCGAGAGCAGCTGAAGCAGAAGAGGGCACTCGGGAGTAAGGCTGGGAGGTAATTGCCCCTCCCATCAGGGATAAAAGTCAGCCCTCGGTGACGAAGAGCTTTGCAGGAAGCAAGGCAGTTCTGTAATCTCTGAGTCCTTCGTGAAGCTTTGTACTCTGGTTGTTTTTTTCTGGGTTTGGGGGTTGGTTTATGTGAGCCTTAATTGAACTTCTGTTTCTTGGCATCATTCTACAGCAGAGAAAAGCGTGCTCCTATCTGGAGGAACTGTGTCTAATGCGTTTTGGCTGGGAATGCAAGTAATTCCCAGCGTCACATTTACTTTTAAATTCAGTTGGTGTTTTATTAAGTTTGACAACGCCTGGGTCAGAATAGAACCAAGGATATGGTATACCTTGGAAAACCCCGAAAAACAGACTATAGGAACTATCAATCCAGGGTTCTAATTCAAAGCAGAAATAGCCAAGCGACAAATTAATCATACTTGGGATGCATGATATGAAGAGCCACCTTCTTTGAGAAGCCCATAAGGGTGGGAAAGTTGGGAAGAAAGAGAAGGCAAAGAGGTGGCCAACAGCAAGGTTGTGTGGATTCAGTGATGCTGGCAATGGGTGCATCATTGGGAGACCTGAAGGACCATGATAGGAACAGATCATATTGGAGATCTATCTATTTTAGCAGTTCTTACATCGTTTGGACCAATGTCCTCTTTTGTTTGGCCCAAAGTTACAGAGTGGATCTCAACGATGCACTCTGCAACACTGTTGTGAGAGTCAGATCTGTTAGTGTTTAAATCCATGTTCAAAGTGATCCGTGTCAATAGTCACTGATTTGACATCCCTCTTGGTGGACCACCTGCCTTGAAGACAGTCATCCAAACAATGCAAATTCCTGACACTCAACTAACGAAATAGCTTGCCTTCAGAAGTTGTGGGTGCTTCATCATTGGAAGCTTTCAAAAAGAGATTGGACAACCATGTCTGAAATGGTCTAGGGTCTCCTCCTCAAGCAGGGGATGGACAAGAAGACCTCCAAGGTCCCTTCCAACTCTATTATTCTATGTTCTTTTCCTGGTCATAAATAATACCAGGGGGAAAAAACCTATACTCTCGTTTCACATGTCCCTAACTGGATCCTTGACTCACAAATTGTTTCATTACAAACTGCCCTATTACTCCCTGGATAGGTCCAAATTACCTCTATGGGTAATTACTCCCAGTTTAAGAACCACTGATCTATGTACCATTAAGAGTTATCACTAGCTTGGTGGCTTATAATCATATCTACCTATTTCAAGGAACATTGAACTATTGTATAATATAGAAGAAACCAAAGTTACTATTAAGCTCAACTGCACATCCATATACAGTATTTACTTGAGAAGTGAAAATTTCATCTATGCCATCTTGAGTCAGTTGAGAATTTTAGATGGTCTTACAAATCCTACAAATGTTCTAGCCAGGATCATCTATTAAAAGGGAATGAAAGATGCACAATATTTGCAAGACAGCCTGCTGGCTGGGGAATTCTGGGAGTTGGAGTCCCCACATCTTAAAGTTGCCACTATTGAGAAATTGCCCTAGTGCACAAGGACTTCTTTTCTTTGTGTTGCCTTCTATTATAGCAAAAAGGACAAGAAAGCGTCTAAGTACAGATAGTCCTCAACTTACAACACAATTGGGATCAGAATTTCTGTTGCTAAGCAAGGCGGTTGTTAAGTGAATTGCACCCAATTTTACAACCTTTTCCCCCCGTGGTTGTTAAGCAGATCGCTACAATTGAGTCACATGGTTCTTAAGCAAATCCAGCTTCCCCAATTAACTTTCCTTGTTGGAAGTTGCCTGGGAAGGTTGAAAATGACGATAACTTCATGCACAAAAATGGAAGGACACTTTGATTCCTACAATGGCTGCAAATGTTGATGGAGTTTAGCAGAGATGCCTAAATCGACAGCTTTGATTAAAGAAAAAAATAAACCACAAATACTTTTGTTTCTACTTGGAAAATGCTTCTGGACTTTGTGCTTGAGATGGGGAAAAAATAAAACCTTTGATTTTGGGTTTTATCAATTAGATAGCTTTGTCGTTATGGAAATGGCTAGTTTATACTACTATGTAAAAGTAAAAAGTTGAGCTTTGATGCTATTGTCAGATTCCACTACACCAAAGGGAGTCGGGAGTTATTGCCTTTTCTTTCTTTTTTCCTTTTGCCCTACATTTTTCCCTTCCCCTTTTCTCTCCCTTAACTTTCCCACTATTTCCTTTTGCATTTTTTTTTTGTATTTTATATTATAATCTAATAAAAAATTAAAAAGAAAATGACCATCATTTCACCCAGTGACACTGCAATGGTCATAATTACTTGCCAGTTGCCAAGCTCCTGAATTTTGATCACATGACCCTGAGGATCCTCTGCAATGGTTGTCGGTGCAAGTCATAAATCCCTTTTTTAAAGTGCCATTGTAACTTTGGTCACTAAACGAGTGGTTGTAACTCAGGGATCACCCATAGTCACATTTAATGCCCTAACTGTCTTCATCTTCAACATTTCTCCCTTTAAATTTACATTCACCATCTCACAGCACCAATAAACCATGGATTATGGTTTCTGGGGAGGAAATTGTGCTTTAAGATCCTTTAGCTTGTTCTCCTGAAAACTTCAAACTTGATGGTTTAACTAATTCTACCTCATTCCTGGTGGGTTCCAATTCTCCCAGTCCAGATATTACTGCGTTTGCTATTAAAAGGACTGTCAGCATTCCAAGTAACATCCTCCAACCCAATAAACTCCGAGACAAGCATTTCTTCAAAGTTCCATTTTATTAGAGTTGTCATATTGGCACATCTTTGAAAACCCGAATCTCAGAGTTCCGGACTTTCCTTTCCAAAAGAAATTCGAAGACCCATCATCCCCTGCACCCATCAGTCCATCATCACATGGTCCAATCACCATCCATCCCAACTGGAGACCTTCCTCCAGACCCTCCTCTCCTTTCTTCCTGAAAGGTTCAACCCATCCCAGTTCTACCAGGCTTGCGAGAACATCATCATCCAAACCCTCGTTATACAGATCTGAATTCCAAGGAAGTCGCATCCAAGAGGGCAGGATGGACGTTCTGAGCTCTAATCCGCTGCGTGCATTTCGAGGCCAGCCTGTTTTTCTCCTCCAGCAATCTTATGGAGTCATCCTTCATTCTTTCAGTTCTCTTTGTACAAAAGTGATAAGATTCTCAGAAAGCCAACCGCCATGACTGTGACTTCATTGGATAAGCAGATCGAAATAAACATCCCATCATTGTAGCTCAGCTCCTACAGACTTCTAGGTGCAAATCTCACTCTAACAACCGTATCTCGACTCCATTGCTAGCATTTTCCAACAGCATTTTCTGGGAGCCATGTTTAGCACAAACTGCAAGCTTGGCAAGTAAGCGATTATTTCCCACTCATTCTCCTTATCTCTGATTGATGTCTTCTTGGTTTGACAGAAGCCACCAAGATGATCCACTGACCAACATTGTTAAAATTTACCACCCGCAAAGCCATCAGGAAAAAAACAAGCTGCTTTCATTCTGCAGGTCAACTGGTCCAGTCCTATTTCACGCCACTCAGCGTGAATGACAAACGGCGCGAACAACAGCCCATCAAAAATGAAATACCACAAAGAAAGAAAGGGCAGCCAACACAAGTGGCAGCTTTTAAATCAAGAAGAAGGTGTCTAAAACTTCCTTGATGTACGACCATAATTGAGCCCAACATTTCTGTTGCTAAGCCACACAGTTAAGTAGGTTTTGCCCCATTTTGCGACCTTCCTTGTCAAAGTTGTTAAGTGAATCACCACAGTGATTTAGGTAGTCACACGATCGTTAAATGAATCAGGTTTCCTCACTGGCTTTGCTTGTCATAAGGTCTCAAAAGGGGAATCACACAATCATCATAAATATGAATCAGCTGCTAAACGTCTGGATTTTGACCACGTGACCATGGGGATGCTGAAACAGTCATAAATACGAAAATCAAGTCAAAAGCCACCTTTTCCAGTGCCATTGTAACTTCAAACAGTCACTAAATGGAGCGTTGTAAATTGAGGACTATCTCTGTGCAGGCAGTCTACCTCACGGTCAAAAATGAGGATGATGAATGGTATTTCAAGCTCCTTGCGGGGAAGATTAAAAGATAAAAAGCCAAGGGCGTGTCTTCAGTTTATTTTAGTTTAGTCATTGCACCTTGTACAATGAAATTAAATACCATTTTCAGTGTACATTATAACTATGAAAATAAACACAAATACACATCCTTCACATTCTATACATTGAATTGAAAACCCCCTGATATTGCATTAATATTGCACTATACAGTTGAATTCCATAGAGTTCCTGCCCTGGGATAGAAGCTGTTTTTCAGCCTATCTGTCCTTGTTTTTATTATCCTGTACCGACTGCCAGATGGCAATAGTTCAAAAAAAAAGGGTGCCCAGGATGAGATGGATCTTCTGTGGCTTATTTGTCTGTTAGTTTGCAGGCTGGCTGGGGAATTCTGGGAGTTGAAGTCCGCAAGTCTTAAAGTCACCAAGTTTGAAGACCCCTGGAGTAACTTAACAACTGGAGCGATTCCCTCATACAACTGTGGCAAGAAGAGCTGTAAGATGGGGCAAAACTCACTTAACAACGGTCTTGCTTAGCAACTGAAAGGTTGGGCTCAATTGTAGTTGTACATTGAGGATTACCTGTGCACAAAGGAACTCTGGGAGTTGAAGTCCACAAGTCTTAAAAGTTGCCACGGCTGGAGACCCCTGTGTTAAGAGTATCTCATGCCTCAGGAGTTCATGGCAGCAAACAGTACTTCTTTCTCCAAATTTTCCCACAACACCAACCCTGTAAGGTAGACTGAACTGAGAAAGTGTAACTGTGCCCCATGACTGAGGGGGAAATAGAACCTGGGGTCTCCCCGCGCCTAGTCCAAGCTTATAACCACTACACGGCACTGCCTCTTGGTCCTCACTCTTATGATTGTCACTTGCTGTGTACCTGCATTCACGTGAACAAAATTCAGGCACTTGGCAGCCAGCCTGCATTTGTGACGGTGGCGGCACCCCAGGGTCACATGGTCGCTGTTTGCGACTTTCCCAGTCAGCGTCTGACGAGCAAAATGAACGGGGAAGGCTAGATTCACTCAAGGATATGTGGTTCATTTAACAACTGCAGCAAATATATATGTATGTATGTACGTACTACATATACGTACTATATAGTACATACGTACTAT
>NW_028262638.1:0-8760 GCF_049901715.1 Pseudonaja textilis | reverse complement strand
AATAATCCAGAAGCACAGAGCCGGAGACAGAAGCCTGAAGATGATGAATGAGACTTCATCAGAAACCTTGCCTAGATACTTGAATCTTACAGCGGGAGAAAACCGAACAACCAAAGATCCACATACAAATACCCGAGAACCTCAGAAAACAAATACTGCACCTCTACGGGAGGAAACCCACCATCTGACCAGGACTTATGAAAAACTTGAAGTCCAAAGAGCCTCCATTTTATGTGACCTTGCATTCTTATGCAACTGCCGAGATCAAATTTAATTCCCACAAGCTTCAATTGAAATTCCACACCAACACAGCAGCCACCAAACGCATCCTAAAAAGAACAGAACTGGCCTAATTAGAAATGAACTTCACACAAAAGGTTTCTCTAGACCAAATCAACAAAGATCTCCTCACACTCCACCTCAGACTCAGCAACAAGATTCACCCTCTACTTTGGGACAAATCCAAACAACTCGCTGTCTGGAGAGCCGAAACACAGACCACCCTCAAGACAGACACACACACCAACAAACTCAGGAAACTACAACAACGCCAGAAACCAACTCCTCCCCCCACAGCCACACATGAAACAAACAGTGCACAACATCTCAGACAAGATCCTCACTGAAGCTGAAACCAGGTCCTTTCAAAGGATTCAACTTTGCTGTCGCTCCCAAACACATCCCCACAGAAACCATCATATGCGGAGTTGAAACCAGCCTGACCAAAACCAACCCTGATGATGCTAACAAAATCAGACTTGAAATCACCAACATCCTCTGCACTAGCAAACCACCCAAAAGCAACTTATCCAAGAAGAACGAACTGCACTACTTAACCTGAAAGAAGACACCAGCATAATAATTCTACCAGCAGACAAGGGCAATGCGACAGTGGTTATGAACACATCTGACTACCAAACCAAGTTAACCAACCTACTCCAAGACCCACGCTACAAACCCCTAAAGACAGACCCCACCACCTACCTAGAAAAAACTACCAAATCCAAAATAAAAGCCTCCCCATCAGTGAAGAAATCCAGCAACGAATCATACCCAGAGAAAAATCATCCAGATGCCCCAAGCTTTATGGTCTCCCCAAAATACACAAAGAAGGAACCCCACTCAGACCAATAGTCAGCTCCATAGGCTCACCTCTACAAAACCTAGCCAAATTTCTCAGAAACAACTACAACCTTATGCAGAATCCATCAACTCACACGTAAGAAACTCATTCCAATTCATCGAGATCATAAAGAAACAAAACTTACAACCTAGCGACCTACTAGTAAGCTTCGATGTCATATCCCTCTTCACCCAAGTGCCAATAAAAAGCCTTGACAGCCATCCAAAACAAATCCAACCCCCAAGCACATCCTAGATCTAACCAACCACTGCCTATCCAATACATACTTCACCTACAATGGACAAAAATACAAACAAATAGAAGGAGCACCCATGGGATCACCCCTCTCACCTGTCATGAAACCTCTACATGGAACACTTTGAAACACAAGCTCTAGAAAAATACGACCACAAACCCAAACTCTGGCTCAGATACGTAGATGACACCTTCATCATCTGGCCACATGGGAAAGAAAAACTGAACAACTTCCTCACACACCTCAACAGCCTACACCCCAAAATACAATTCACCATGGAAACAGAAGCCAACAACCAACTTCCTTCCTAGATGTCTTGGTATACAAAAGATCCAATGGCTCCCTAGGACACACCATCTACCAGAAGAAAACACATACTAACCGCTATCTACATGCACTCTCACACCACCACCCAGCACAGATCAATTCCGTAGCCAAGACACTCATCTCCAGAACAAAATGCTTAGCCGATGAACAACACCAAAAAACCGAACTACACACTCTCACCAACGTACTTGCAGCCAATGGATTCCAAAGAAAGAAGATTACCCACCTAATCCAAAAAAACCCCAACCAAAATCCAAGACAGAGAACAAGAAAACAGCAAAGCCCTCCTCCCATATATAAAAGGCACTACAGACAAAATTAGCAAGATCCTCCAAAAACACAACATCAAAACAGCATTCTGCACAAACAGAAAAATATCCACCATCCTAAGAAACCCCAAAGACAAAATCAATTAGAAAACCAAGGAGTATATGAAATCCCCTGCACTGCCTGCCCTACCACATACATTGGACAAACTAAGAGAGAATAAGTGCACGCATTGAAGAACATAAGAACTCAATCAAAAAAAAAAGAAGAAACGACCTCTTCCCTGGTCCAACACCTCAAAGCCACAGGACATGAAATTGATTTTAAAAATACCAGAACTATCGCCAAAACCGAACACTTCAACAGCAGAATAATCAGAAAGCCATAGAGATAGAAAAACGCCCACACAGCATGAACAAACGAGATGACACCTCCCGCCTTCCAGCCATTTGGAAACCCGCCCTCATGAACAGGCAGTACCTAACATGAAGAAGGACACCAGACCCACACCCATGAGAGCCACACAAGATGCCACCACCACACTTCCATGTGAAAACAGACTCCCACCCACTCAGAAGATGAGACACGACCATGGACCAGAAGCTGCACGGCAGCTGCATCACTACCCACTTCAAACCCCTCCGAGCCATACATGAAGCAAACCGACACCCACTATGAAGATGCAGAAGGACCACGAACTCGAAGCCAAACAGCAAGATCACAACTCACCAGCTCAAATCCCCCAGCAACTAAGACTAACCTGAGCACAACCAAGCCCCCACCTGAACAGAACACGCCTCCAACCAATCAGAACACGGCTAACCCCCAACCAATCAGAACACAGCCAAACCCCCTACCAATGAGAACACACCCCCACCCAATCAGAACACAGCCAAGCCCCCACCCAATCAAGTCCCACCCCCACTGGCAGTTAAAGGAGGAAGCAGCTGCAATCTCACATTACTCTGAGAAGCACAGAGCCGGAGACAGAAGCCTGAAGATGATGAATGAGACTTCATCGAAACCTTGCCTAGATACTTGAATCTTACGCGGAAAACCCGAACAACCAAAGATCCACATACAAATACCAGAGAACCTCAGAAAACAAATACTGCACCTCTACGGGAGAAACCCACCATCTGACCAGGACTTATGAAAAACTTGAAGTCCAAGAGCCTCCATTTTATGTGACCTTGCATTCTTATGCAACTGCCGAGATCAAAATTTAATTCCCACAAGCTTCAATTGAAATTCCACACCAACACAGCAGCCACCAAACGCATCCTAAAAAGAACAGAACTGGCCCTAATTAGAAATGAACTTCACACAAAAGGTTTCTCCTAGACCAAATCAACAAAGATCTCCTCACACTCCACCTCAGACTCAGCAACAAGATTCACCCTCTACTTTGGGACAAATCCAAACAACTCGCTGTCTGGAGAGCGAAACACAGACCACCCTCAAGACAGACACACACACCAACAAACTCAGGAAACTACAACAACGCCAGAAACCAACTCCTCCCCCCACAGCCACACATGAAACAAACAGTGCACAACATCTCAGACAAGATCCTCACTGAAGCTGAAACCAAGGTCCTTTCAAAAGGATTCAACTTTGCTGTCGCTCCCAAACACATCCCCACAGAAACCATCATATGCGGAGTTGAAACCAGCCTGACCAAAACCAACCCTGATGATGCTAACAAAATCAGACTTGAAATCACCAACATCCTCTGCACTAGCAAACCACCCAAAAGCAACTTATCCAAGAAGAGCGAACTGCACTACTTAACCTGAAAGAAGACACCAGCATAATAATTCTACCAGCAGACAAGGGCAATGCGACAGTGGTTATGAACACATCTGACTACCAAACCAAGTTAACCAACCTACTCCAAGACCCGCATACAAACCCTAAAGACAGACCCCACCACCTACCTAGAAAAAACTACCAAATCCAAAATAAAAGCCTCCCCCATCAGTGAAGAAATCCAGCAACGAATCATACCCAGAAAAATCATCCAGATGCCCCAAGCTTTATGGTCTCCCAAAATACACAAAGAAGGAACCCCACTCAGACCAATAGTCAGCTCCATAGGCTCACCTCTACAAAACCTAGCCAAATTTCTCGCCAAACAACTACAACCTTATGCAGAATCCATCAACTCACACGTAAGAAACTCATTCCAATTCATCGAGATCATAAAAAACAAAACTTACAACCTAGCGACCTACTAGTAGCTTCGATGTCATATCCCTCTTCACCCAAGTGCCAATAAAAGAAGCCTTGACAGCCATCCAAAACAAATCCAACCCCCAAGCACATCCTAGATCTAACCAACCACTGCCTATCAATACATACTTCACCTACAATGGACAAAAATACAAACAAATAGAAGGAGCACCCATGGGATCACCCCTCTCACCTGTCATGCAAACCTCTACATGGAACACTTTGAAACACAAGCTCTAGAAAAATACGACCACAAACCCAAACTCTGGCTCAGATACGTAGATGACACCTTCATCATCTGGCCACATGGGAAAGAAAAACTGAACAACTTCCTCACACACCTCAACAGCCTACACCCCAAAATACAATTCACCATGGAAACAGAAGCCAACAACCAACTTCCCTTCCTAGATGTCTTGGTATACAAAAGATCCAATGGCTCCCTAGGACACACCATCTACCAGAAGAAAACACATACTAACCGCTATCTACATGCACTCTCACACCACCACCCAGCACAGATCAATTCCGTAGCCAAGACACTCATCTCCAGAACAAAATGCTTAGCCGATGAACAACACCAAAAAACCGAACTACACACTCTCACCAACGTACTTGCAGCCAATGGATTCCAAAGAAGAAGATTACCCACCTAATCCAAAAAAACCCCAACCAAAATCCAAGACAGAGAACAAAAAAGCGCAAAGCCCTCCTCCCATATATAAAAGGCACTACAGACAAAATTAGCAAGATCCTCCAAAAACACAACATCAAAACAGCATTCTGCACAAACAGAAAAATATCCACCATCCTAAGAAACCCCAAAGACAAAATCGAATTAGAAAACCAAGGAGTATATGAAATCCCCTGCACTGCCTGCCCTACCACATACATTGGACAAACTAAGAGAAGAATAAGTGCACGCATTGAAGAACATAAGAACTCAATCAAAAAAAAAAGAAGAAAGCGACCTCTTCCTGGTCCAACACCTCAAAGCCACAGGACATGAAATTGATTTTAAAAATACCAGAACTATCGCCAAAACCGAACACTTCAACAGCAGAATAATCAGAGAAGCCATAGAGATAGAAACGCCCACACAGCATGAACAAACGAGATGACACCTCCCGCCTTCCAGCCATTTGGAAACCCGCCCTCATGAACAGACAGTACCTAACATGAAGAAGGACACCAGACCCACACCCATGAGAGCCACACAAGATGCCACCACCACACTTCCATGTAGAAAACAGACTCCCACCCACTCAGAAGATGAGACACGACCATGGACCAGAAGCTGCACGGCAGCTGCATCACTACCCACTTCAAACCCCTCCGAGCCATACATGAAGCAAACCGACACCCACTATGAAGATGCAGAAGGACCACGAACTCGAAGCCAAACAGCAAGATCACAACTCACCAGCTCAAATCCCCAGCAACTAAGACTAACCTGAGCACAACCAAGCCCCACCTGAACAGAACACGCCTCCAACCAATCAGAACACGGCTAACCCCCAACCAATCAGAACACAGCCAAACCCCCTACCAATGAGAACACACCCCCACCCAATCAGAACACAGCCAAGCCCCCACCCAATCAAGTCCCACCCCACTGGCAGTTAAAGGAGGAAGCAGCTGCAATCTCACATTACTCTGAGAAGCACAGAGCCGGAGACAGAAGCCTGAAGATGATGAATGAGACTTCATGAAACCTTGCCTAGATACTTGAATCTTACGCGGGAGAAAACCGAACAACCAAAGATCCACATACAAATACCCGAGAACCTCAGAAAACAAATACTGCACCTCTACGGGAGGAAACCCACCATCTGACCAGGACTTATGAAAAACTTGAAGTCCAAAGAGCCTCCATTTTATGTGACCTTGCATTCTTATGCAACTGCCGAGATCAAAATTTAATTCCCACAAGCTTCAATTGAAATTCCACACCAACACAGCAGCCACCAAACGCATCCTAAAAAGAACAGAACTGGCCCTAATTAGAAATGAACTTCACACAAAAGGTTTCTCCTAGACCAAATCAACAAAGATCTCCTCACACTCCACCTCAGACTCAGCAACAAGATTCACCCTCTACTTTGGGACAAATCCAAACAACTCGCTGTCTGGAGAGCCGAAACACAGACCACCCTCAAGACAGACACACACACCAACAAACTCAGGAAACTACAACAACGCCAGAAACCAACTCCTCCCCCCACAGCCACACATGAAACAAACAGTGCACAACATCTCAGACAAGATCCTCACTGAAGCTGAAACCAAGGTCCTTTCAAAAGGATTCAACTTTGCTGTCGCTCCCAAACACATCCCCACAGAAACCATCATATGCGGAGTTGAAACCAGCCTGACCAAAACCAACCCTGATGATGCTAACAAAATCAGACTTGAAATCACCAACATCCTCTGCACTAGCAAACCACCCAAAAGCAACTTATCCAAGAAGAGCGAACTGCACTACTTAACCTGAAAGAAGACACCAGCATAATAATTCTACCAGCAGACAAGGGCAATGCGACAGTGGTTATGAACACATCTGACTACCAAACCAAGTTAACCAACCTACTCCAAGACCCGCATACAAACCCCTAAAGACAGACCCCACCACCTACCTAGAAAAAACTACCAAATCCAAAATAAAAGCCTCCCCATCAGTGAAGAAATCCAGCAACGAATCATACCCAGAAAAATCATCCAGATGCCCCAAGCTTTATGGTCTCCCCAAAATACACAAAGAAGGAACCCCACTCAGACCAATAGTCAGCTCCATAGGCTCACCTCTACAAAACCTAGCCAAATTTCTCGCCAAACAACTACAACCTTATGCAGAATCCATCAACTCACACGTAAAACTCATTCCAATTCATCGAGATCATAAAGAAACAAAACTTACAACCTAGCGACCTACTAGTAAGCTTCGATGTCATATCCCTCTTCACCCAAGTGCCAATAAAAGAAGCCTTGACAGCCATCCAAAACAAATCCAACCCCCAAGCACATCCTAGATCTAACCAACCACTGCCTATCAATACATACTTCACCTACAATGGACAAAAATACAAACAAATAGAAGGAGCACCCATGGGATCACCCTCTCACCTGTCATGAAACCTCTACATGGAACACTTTGAAACACAAGCTCTAGAAAATACGACCACAAACCCAAACTCTGGCTCAGATACGTAGATGACACCTTCATCATCTGGCCACATGGGAAAGAAAAACTGAACAACTTCCTCACACACCTCAACAGCCTACACCCCAAAATACAATTCACCATGGAAACAGAAGCCAACAACCAACTTCCCTTCCTAGATGTCTTGGTATACAAAAGATCAATGGCTCCCTAGGACACACCATCTACCAGAAGAAAACACATACTAACCGCTATCTACATGCACTCTCACACCACCACCCAGCACAGATCAATTCCGTAGCCAAGACACTCATCTCCAGAACAAAATGCTTAGCCGATGAACAACACCAAAAACCGAACTACACACTCTCACCAGCGTACTTGCAGCCAATGGATTCAAAGAAAGAAGATTACCCACCTAATCCAAAAAGAAACCCCAACCAAAATCCAAGACAGAGAACAAGAAAGCGGCAAAGCCCTCCTCCCATATATAAAGGCACTACAGACAAAATTAGCAAGATCCTCCAAAAACACAACATCAAAACAGCATTCTGCACAAACAGAAAAATATCCACCATCCTAAGAAACCCCAAAGACAAAATCAATTAGAAAACCAAGGAGTATATGAAATCCCTGCACTGCCTGCCCTACCACATACATTGGACAAACTAAGAGAAGAATAAGTGCGCATTGAAGAACATAAGAACTCAATCAAAAAAAAAAGAAGAAAAACGACCTCTTCCCTGGTCCAACACCTCAAAGCCACAGGACATGAAATTGATTTTAAAAATACCAGAACTATCGAACACTTCAACAGCAGAATAATCAGAGAAGCCATAGAGATAGAAAAACGCCCACACAGCATGAACAAACGAGATGACACCTCCCGCTTCCAGCCATTTGGAAACCCGCCCTCATGAACAGGCAGTACCTAACATGAAGAAGGACACCAGACCCACACCCATGAGAGCCACACAAAAGATGCCACCACCACACTTCCATGTAGAAAACAGACTCCCACCCACTCAGAAGATGAGACACGACCATGGACCAGAAGCTGCACTGCAGCTGCATCACTACCCACTTCAAACCCATCCAATAGCCATACATGAAGCAAACCAGACACCCACTATGAAGATGCAGAAGGACCACGAACTCGAAGCCAAACAGCAAGATCACAACTCACCAGCTCAAATCCCCAGCAACTAAGACTAACCTGAGCACAACCAAGCCCCCACCTGAACAGAACACGCCTCCAACCAATCAGAACACGGCTAACCCCCAACCAATCAGAACACAGCCAAACCCCTACCAATGAGAACACCCCCCACCCAATCAGAGACACAGCCAAGCCCCCACCCAATCAAGTCCCACCCCCCACTGGCAGTTAAA
>NW_028262637.1:7500-8862 GCF_049901715.1 Pseudonaja textilis | reverse complement strand
CAACCCAACCCCAACCCCAACCCTAACCCCAACCCTAACCCTAACCCCAACCCCAACCCTAACCCCAACCCCAACCCTAACCCTAACCCTAACCCTAAACTCTAACTCCAACCCCCAACCCCAAGCCCAACCCCAACCTAACCTCCCAACCCCAACCCCAACCCTAACCCCAACCCTAACCCCAACCCCAACCCCAACCCCAACCCTAAACCTAACACTAACCCCAACCCCAACCCTAACCGCCCCTAACCCCCCCCCTAACCCGAAACCCTAACCCTAACCCCTAACCCCAACCCCAACCCCAACCCTAACCCCAACCCTAACCCCAACCCTAACCTCTAACCCTAACCCCAACCCAACCCCAACCCTAACCCTAACCCTAACCCTAACCCCAACCCTAACCAACCCTAACCCTAACCCCCAACCCTAACCCTAACCCTAACCCTAACCCCAACCCCAACCCTAACCCTAACCCTAACCCCAACCCCAACCCTAACCCTAACCCAACCCAACCCTAACCTAAACCTTAACCCAACCCAACCCCAACCCCAACCCAACCCTAACCAACCCCAACCCCAACCCTAACTAACCCCAACCCTAACCCTAACCCAACCCAACCCTAACCCCAACCAACCCCAACCCTAACCCTAACCTAACCTCAACCCCAACCCTAACCTTAACCCCAACCCCAACCCAACCCAACCCCAACCCAACCCAACCCTAACCCCAACCCCAACCCAACCCTAACCCCAACCCTAACCCCAACCCCAACCCTAACCCTAACCCTAACCCAACCCAACCGAACTCTAACCAACCCCAACCCAACCAACCCCAACCAACCAACCCTAACCCCAACCCTAACCCCTAACCCCAACCCTAACCGAACCCAACCCTAACCCTAACAACAAACCAACCCCAACCCAACCCTAACCCCAACCCCAACTCCAACCCTAACCCCAACCAACTAACCCAACCCAACCCTAACCCTAACCCTAACCCCAACCCAACCCCAAACCCCAACCCTAACCCCAACCAACCCCAACCCCAACCCCAACCCAACCCTAACCCTAACCCCAACCCCCAACCCAACCCCAACCCTAACCCAACCCAACCCTAACCCTAACCCCAACCCCAACCCCAACCCTAACCAACCCCCAACCCTAACCCAACCCTAACCCAACCCCAACCCCAACCCTAACCAACCCCAACCCTAACCAACAACCCAACCCAACCCAACCCCAACCCAACCAACCCCCAACCCAACCCTAACCAACCCCAACCCCAACCCCAACCCCAACCCTAACCCAAACTCCAACCCCAACCCCAACCCTAACCCTAACCTTAACCCCAACCCCAACCCCA
>NW_028262637.1:0-5000 GCF_049901715.1 Pseudonaja textilis | reverse complement strand
ACCCTAACCCCAACCCAACCAACCAACACCCAACCCCAACCCCAACCCCAACCCTAACTAACCCCTAACCCAACCCAACCCTAACCCAACCCCAACTCCTAACTCCTAACCCTAACCTAACCCCAACCCTAACCCAACCCTAACCCTAACCCTAACCCCCCCAACCCTAACCAACCCTAACCCTAACCCTAACCCCTAACCCTAACCCCAACTAACCCTAACCCTAACCCCAACCCCCCTAACCCTAACCCCCCAACCCTAACCCTAACCCCAACCCCCCCAACCCTAACCCCAACCCTAACCCTAACCCCAACCCCAACCCTAACCCTAACCCTAACCCCAACCCCAACCCCCAACCCTAACCTGACCAACCCTAACCAACCCAACCCTAACCAACCCCAACCCTAACCCCAACCAACCCTAACCCCAACCAACCCAACCCTAACCCCAACCCTAACCCTAACCCAACCAACCCTAACCCAACCCAACTCAACCTAACCCTAACCCAACCCAACTCAACCCTAAACCCTACCCCTAACCCCTACCCCTAACCAACCCAACCCTAACCCCAACCTAACCCTAACCTTAACTCCCAACCCAACCCTAACCCTAACCCAACCCAACTCCTAACCCCAACCCCAACCCTAACCCTAACCCTAACCCCTAACCCAACCCTAACCCTAACCCTAACTTAACCCCAACTAACCCAACCCCAACCTAATCCCAACCAACCCCAACCCCAACCCTAACCCCAACCCTAACCCTAACCCCAACCCCCAACCAAACCTAACGATACGCTAACCCTAACCCTAACCCTAACCCAACCCCAACCTAACCCTAACCCCTAACCCAACCCTAACCCCTAACCCCAACCCTAACCCTAACCCTAACCCAACGCTAACCAATCAACAACCCTAACCCTAACCCTAACCCTAACCCTAACCCTAACCCTAACCCTAACCCTAACCCTAACCCTAACCTCTAACCCTAACCCCTAACCCTAACCCCTAACCCTAACCCTCCCAACCCTCCCAACCCTAACCCTAACCCTAACCCCCAACCCTAACCCTAACCCCAATCCCTAACCCTAACCCTAACCCTAACCCAACCCTAACCCGAACCCCAACCCTAACCCCAACCCTAACCCTAACCCTAACCCTTCCCGAACCTCCCAACCCTAACCCCAACCCTAACCCTAACCCCAACCCCTAATCCCTAACCCTCCTAACCCTAACCCTAATCCTAACCCTAACCCTAACCAATCACCACAGTATTTTTGGAACAATCAGAGAAGGGTATTACAAGTATGTAAATATAGAACACTAACCCTAACCCCAAACCCAACCCTAAACGCTTCTTACCTAACTTTCAGTTTCGATCTTTTAAAGTGGGATGTCTTTTTCTGTCCATCTCTTGCGAGCTTCGGCCTCATGTTTTCCTATTAATATTAATAACGTATTAATAGTAAAGATACAGGATAATAGCCTAAAAATCCCATTAAAAGAGTTCCCCCCTTCTCCCTGTTATTCCTTCCTACACCACAGGATGGTTCTGTTCCTGTTTCCCTCAGTAAAGCGGCCGAGAAAAAAACCCTTTTCCAAAATGCCCTCAAAAAAGGTTTTTGTAAAAAAAAAGATGACTGAGGTACCTGCTTTTCTGTCCCTTAACTAGAACGTTCGAGCTTTTGTAATACCGTATATTAATGTTAATAATGAGGCGTTTCAATTAATCATAATTCGGAAAAATAAACTGAAACCCAGCGTGGCGAAAACACCGCCCGTGGAATTTGGGCGGGAAAACTAAAAAGAATGGACGGGAAGTCGGTCGTCATAGAAACGTCCTTCTTCTCGGGCATGGCGGGGGAACAGCCGCGCTGACGGACAAGTTCACCGTGCCACAAAAGGACGTTGAGGGGACGTCCTTTTTTCCTTGAGTCAGGAAAAACGCCCCGCCCCTCTGTTGCTCTTGAGATACAGGATAATAGCCTAAAAAAATCCCATTAAAAGAGTTTTTCCTCCCTTCTGTTATTCCTTCCTACACCACAGGATGGTTCTGTTCCCTGTTTCCCTCAGTAAAGCGGCCGAGAAAAAAACCCTTTTCCAAAATGCCCTCAAAAGAGGATTTTTTTAAAAAAAGGTGACTGCGGTACCTGCTTTTCTGTCCCTTAACGAGAGCGTTCGAGCTTTCGTAATACCGTATATTAATAACGTTAATCAGGGTTTCAACTTTGAAACCCAGCGTGGCGAAAAGGTCGCCGCCCGAGGAACTTGGGGGAAGACTAAAATGAATGGACGGGAAGTCGGTCGTCATAGAAACGTCCTTCTTCTCAGGCATGGGGGTGACGGTGGAACGGCCGCGCTGACGGACAAGTTCACAGTGCCGCAAAAGAACTTAGAAGGACTGACCGGAAGTCCGCCGTGATGGGAAGGTCATTTTTCAAAGTGGGTAGGGGACGGCTGCGGACAAGGGACAGGAAGTTCGCCTTGCCGAGGTGGTGCCCGAGAAAGGAAGTTGGGAGGACGAGTAAGAAGGTCGGACGGGATGTCGGCCATGATGGGGTGGTCATTTTTCAAAGGTACTGGGGCACCGGCGCGGACGACGGACAGGAAGTCGGCCATATTGAGAAGGTCATTTGGAACTTGATCGTCTCAAGAGCAACGTATAGGGCGGGGCTTTTTTCCCGACGCTCTGCTCTGCGGGCCGCACTTCTCCGTCTCCTTGATCCTGGGTGAAGGGGGCGGGTAGGGGATGCTTGTGCGATGTCACAGGGTTGCCCCCCGTTTTGGCTTTTCCTAAACAATAAAACGTCATTGTGCACGAAAAGCATTGTTCCCTTTTTTCCTAATCTTCTGTAAATCCTTGCTTTCCCCGTTGGCTACTGGCTTGCATCTTCCTTGCTTGGATAGGCCTCGACTTACGACTGGCTCATTTAGTGACCGTTGAGTTGCCATGGGACTTTTTCACCGGCTGCTGTGGCACCCCGTCAGTCACGGAATGCAAACCAGGGTCCTTGGGGATTGACGACCTCTTGGAATCGTACCCTTTTGGGTATTTTGTCATCGAAACGGCTGGTGCTTTTGGAAGAGAAGGGCTGACGGAGAAAATGATTTTATTATGGTAAAGGTTCGCTGCTGTTCACAGCTCTGTCGGTTTCCTGGGGAATTTTTTGCCGGCACCCTCCCCCCCAAATCTCATTGAGAAAGAAAGAAGCAAATTCTTAGGGTCCCTCTCCTCACGTACGCACAGATAAGTGAGGAAAGTTACAAACCCTATAGATAAAAGCAACTCTTCTGATATTTTAAGATTCTTTTAGAAGTAGAGTAACTACACTGTAAAACGCTCTAATTAAGATTTACATCTTTCCTGCAAAAAGACAAATGTCCTTCTGGCACTTGTTTATCTTTCGTTATTCCTTTCTCCTATTGCCTGTTAATTGATTACTTAAGACGGCTATGACAACGTACTTCAAAAGTTTTTCTTCCTTCAGATCTAGGGAGTTACTTCTCAGGAAAATACGTTTCAGGCCTATAGGTTAAAAATTCACTGTTTCCTGAAAACGTATCGATGATGTCGTGGACTTTGGAAGTGACATCATTAGAATGCAGCGTTACATCGCATTTTCTCATAGTTCTTTTAATCAGGCTGATGTTTTCACAAACTAGCCGCTCAGAGTTCTTTGGACAGGACAGCAAATTTTATTGTTGAGTGCAACAGCGATACAGAAAGAACACATTTTGTCCTTCAACATTGACATTTCAAGAAATGAAAGTGTCTTACGACAGCATCCGATTAACCCTTTCTGTATTGAACATGGAGTTTTCCCCGCTCCCTTCCCTTTCAATCATAAATCATTGGAACATAAATAATAAAATATAGGAACAAAAAAATAAAATCACTAAAGCAAACAAGACAAGAAAGACATTCTCTAGAATCACCGTGGTATATAAAAAGAGCTTTATGGAAGGCGAGACTGAGAAAGGGAGAGTCTGAAGAATTTGCAGTGCAAAATTCTCCTGGTGGAAAAACTGACTTTCATCCTAAGAAGATGGAATATTAAGAGCAAGGGACTGCTAGTTGCAAAACTATACGCAATAATAGGAGATATTTTTCTCCTTCTTCCCTCTCCTGTCGATGCCCTGTAATGGGCAGTTAAGAGGAAGGGGGCAAGATATATATAGATAGACAAACAAACAAATGGATTAGAGGTCGACAGGCAGGCATATAAGCAGAATGGATGGAGAGAGAAAGAGTTTAATGTATATATATGAACTCTTTCTCTCTCCATCCATTCTGTCTTATCTGCCTGCCTGTATTTATGTATGTATGTATGTCTGTATGTTCAATCTCCTTCCAAATGAACAGCTTTGAGAAAAATCGGAAAACCCGCATTGAAGGTATGCTAAATGCTAAAGACTATGCTAATGCCAAAGGGATATGGATTTCTAAATATTTAAAGAATTTTTTTTTTCTTTTGCTGTGAGTGGGAAGGGAGAGGAAAAAAATTGAAGTAGAAGTTGAAAATAAGGAGCAGACTGCCTAGAATTTTAAAGAGCCATTTGAACATTAATAAGACTTCAAAAAGACATATTTTAATTGGAACTTTGTGATTTAATAGCAACCCCAGAAAAAGAAATGGAAGAAGGAAAAAAGTGCTAAAAGAAATAGTCTATCTGGATTGTTTGGTGACTTTGGATCTTTTGGGAAATCTTTTTTCTTTGTTTAAAAACACTCGGGTGGTTGTTTTGGGAAAAAATTTTCCTCTTTATAATGGCATCATCCTTGGATGAATCTAAAACTTCTCGTGTATTCAGGGGCTACACCTCTTCCAGCAATGAGTTGGTGGCAGCGGGGGCAACAAGGGCATGTGATGGGTCCCTCCACGGTCCCCTCCCAGGTGACAGCCAGGGCTTTGGCACCTACTTTTTTCCTGAGAGGTGCAGTGTCTGCCTCCCTTCATACTCCTTGTGGAGGGACACACATGCCCCGTCACCCCTGCCGCC
>NW_028262636.1:0-8914 GCF_049901715.1 Pseudonaja textilis | reverse complement strand
TGCCATTATGGTGAAAAATAGTTATCCTTTGCCGCTCATTCCCGAGTTGATGGAATGACTATGAGAGGCCACTATGTTCACCAAGCTCGATTTTCGAGGGGCTTACAACCTGGTGCAGATGCGCAAAGGAGACGAGTGGAAGACAGCATTGGTTCTACATATGGTCACTTCGAATATACGGTAATGTCATGACAACCCAACTGCGGGTCATTTTGGGTTCTTCAAAACCCTTCACCTGGTCACAAGGACTTTTTGGTGGCCTAGAATACAGAGCTCTGACTTCGAAAATGATCACCAATTTATTTTCCGAAGGGTGGACAAAGTTGGGAAAACCTTGGAGAACTCAATTCAATTCCAAGTACAACTCAACTCATATCCTAGAATTCCACTCAATTCCAAGTAAAACTCTTCAAGTAGAACTCAATTAAATTTGAAGGAGAACTCAATTCATCCAGAAAACCCCACTTTTGACAGTTCGAATTTCAACAAGGAACACCTTTCTATTCATGTTCTCCATTGTGCACAACATTCGAAAAACAACTATATGTGCCTAGATGTGGAAACCTTCCCTGTGGAAAGTATGCCAAAACACATCTTAAAGTAGTGAGTAGAACTCAATTCAGCCTAACAATGGCACTTTTCACACAGAGGTCTGACTTCGAAAAGGAGCATCAATTTATGTTCCCAAGGGTGAACAAGGTTGGGAAAACCTTGGGGAACTCAATTCAGTTCCAAGTACAACTCAATTCATATCCAAGAACTCCACTCAATTCCAAGTAAAACTCTTCAAGTAGAACTCAATTAAATTTCAAGGAGACCTCAATTCATCCAGAAAACCCCACTTTTGACAAAGAGTTCGAATTTCAACAAGGAACACCTTTCTATTCATGTTCTCCATTGTGCATAATATTGGAAAAAGTACTATATGTGCGAATGTCAAACTTCCCTGTGGAAAGTATCTCAAAACACATCTTAAAGTGGTGAGTAGAACTCAATTCAGCCAGAAAATGCCACTTTTCACACTGACTTTGAAAACTGGCACCAATTTATGTTCCCAAGGGGGGACAAGGTTGGGAAAACCTTGGAGAACTCAATTCAATTCCAAGTACAACTCAATTCAAATCCTAGAACTCAACTCAATTCCAAGTAAAACTCAATTCAAGTAGAACTCACTTAAATTTCAAGTAGAATTCTATTCAGCCAGAAAACCCTACATTTGACAAGGAGCTCGAATTTCAAAAAGGAGCATCTATTTCTATTCTCCATCGTGGACAACGTTGGAAGAACTACTTCATCTTTGGATGCCAGCCTTCCCTGAGGAATGAATGCCAGGGCACATCTTAAAATGGTGAGTAGAACTCAATTCATCCAGAAAACCCCACTTTTGACAAAGAGTTCGAATTTCAACAAGGAACACCTTTCTATTCATGTTCTCCATTGTGCATAATATTGGAAAAAGTACTATATGTGCGAATGTCAAACTTCCCTGTGGAAAGTATCTCAAAACACATCTTAAAGTGGTGAGTAGAACTCAATTCAGCCAGAAAATGCCACTTTTCACACTGACTTTGAAAACTGGCACCAATTTATGTTCCCAAGGGGGGACAAGGTTGGGAAAACCTTGGAGAACTCAATTCAATTCCAAGTACAACTCAATACAAATCCAAGAACTCAACTCAATTCCAAGTAAAACTCAATTCAAGTAGAACTCAAATTTCAAGTAGAATTCTATTCAGCCAGAAAACCCTACATTTGACAAAGAGCTCGAATTTCAAAAAGGAGCATCTATTTCTATTCTCCATCGTGGACAACGTTGGAAGAACTACTTCATTTTGGATACCAGCCTTCCCTGAGGAATGTATGCCAAGGCACATCTTAAATTGGTTAGTAGAACTCAATTCAGCCAGAAAACCCGACGTTTCACACAGAGCTCTGTCTTTGAAAAGGAGCACCAATTTATGTTCCCAAAGATCGACACGGTTGGGAAAACCTTTGAGAACTCAGTTCAATTCCAAGTACAACTAAATTCAATTCCAAGTAGAACTAAATTCAAATCCAAGAACTCAACTCAATTCCAAGTAAAACTCAATTCAAGTAGAACTCAATTCAGCCGGAAAATGCCACTTTTCACAGAGAGCTCGGATTTCGAAAAGGAACATTTATCTGTTCATGTTATCCATTGTGCACAACATTTCAAGAACTTCTATAATTGCGGATGTCAGCCTTCACTGTGGAAAGTATGCCGAAGCACATCTTAAAGTGGTAAGTACAACTCAATTCAGCCAGAAAATGCCACTTTTGACAGTAACATTGAAAACAAGGACCAGTTTATGTTCCCAAGGGTGGACAAGGTTGGAAAAAGCTTGGAGAACTCAATTCAATTCCAAGTACAACTCAATTCAAATCCTAGAACTCAACTCAATTCCAAGTAAAACTCAATTCAAGTAGAACTCACTTCAATTTCAAGTAGAATTCTATTCAGCCAGAAAACCCTACTTTTGACAAGGAGCTCGAATTTTGAAAAGGAGCACCAATTCATGTTCCCAAAGGGGATTCAAGGCTGCCCTGAGGAGGGTATGCATAGGCTGATGTCAAAGTGGTGAGTAGAACTCAATTCAAGTAGAAATCAATTAAAATTCAAGTACAACTCAACTCAGCCAGAAAATTCCACTTTTCATAGAGAGCTCTGATTTCAAAAAGGAGCCCCAATTTATGTTTCCAAGGATGGACAAGGTTGGGAAAACTCAATTCAAGTAGAACTCAAATAAATTTCAAGTATTACTCAATTCAGCTAGAAAACCGCTCTTTTAAGAAAGAGTTCGAATTTCAAAAAAGAGCATCTATTCCTGTTCTCCATTGTGGACAACCTTGGAAGAACTACTTCATCTTTGGATGTCAGTCTTCCTTGAGGAATGTATGCCAAGGCACATCTTTAATTGGTGAGTAGAACTCAATTCAGCCAGAAAACCCCACGTTTGACACAGAGCTCGGATTTCGAAAAGGAGCACCAATTCATGTTCCCTAAGGGGACAAGGTTGGGGAAACCATGTCATCTTGGGATTCAAGGCTTCCTTGAGGAGGGTATGCATAGCCTCATGTCAAAGTGGTGAGTAGAACTCAATTCAGTCAGGAAACCCCACTTTTCACACAGAGCTCGGATTTCAAAAAGGAACATTTATCTGTTCATTTTCTCAATTGTGCAGAACATTTCAAGAACTTCTATATGTGCGGATGTCAGCCTTCCCTGGGGAAAATATGCCAAAGCACATTTTAAAGTGGTAAGTACAACTCAATTCAGCCAGAAAATGCCACTTTTCACAAAGAGCTCTGATTTCGAAAACGAGCACCAATTTATGTTCCCAAGAGTGGACAAGGTTGGGGAAACGTTGGATAACTCAATTCAATTCCAAGTACAACTCAATTCAAATCCAAGAACTCAACTCAATTCCAAGTAAAACTCAATCCAATTAGAACTCAATTAAATTTCAAGTAGATCTCAATCCAGCCATAAAACCGCTCTTTTAACAAAGAGGTCGAATTTCAAAAAGAGCATCTATTCCTGTTCTCCATCGTGGACAACGTTGGAAGAACTACTTCATCTTTGGATGCCAGCCTTCCCTCAGGAATCTATGCCAAGGCACATCATAAAATGGTGAGTAGAACTCAATTCAATCAGAAAACACCACTTTTTACACAGAGCTCGGATTTCAAAAAGGAACATCTTTCTATTCATGTTATCCATTGTGCACAACATTTCAAGAACTTCTATAATTGCTGATGTCAGCCTTCCTTGTGGAAAGTATGCCAAAGCATATCTTAAAGTGGTAAGTACAACTCAATTCAGCCAGAAAATGCCACTTTTGACAGTAACATCGAAAACAAGGACCAATTTATGTTCCCAAGGGTGGACAAGATTGGAAAAAGCTTGGAGAACTCAATTCAATTCCAAGTACAACTCAATTCAAATCCAAGAACTCCACTCAATTCCAAGTAAAACTCTTCAAGTAGAACTCAATTAAATTTCAAGTAGAACTCAATTCAGCCAGAAAACCGCTCTTTTAACAAAGAGCTCGAATTTCAAAAAGGAGCATGTATTCCTGCTCTCCATCGTGGACAACGTCGGAAGAACTACTTCATCTTTGGATGCCAGCCTTCCCTGAGGAATGTATGCTAAGGCATATCTGAAATTGGTTAGTAGAGCTCAATTCAGCCAGAAAATCCCACGTTTGACACAGAGCTCAGATTTCGAAAACGAGCAGCAATTTATGTTCCCAAGGGTGGACAAGGTTGGGAAAACCTTGGAGAACTCAATTCAATTCCTAGTACAACTCAATTCAATTTCAAGTACAACTAAGTTCAAATCCAACACCTCAATTCCAAGTAAAACTCAATCAAGTAGAATCCAATTACAATTGAAGTACAACCCAATTCAGCCAGAAAATGCCACTTTTCACACAGAGCTCTGACTTTGAAAACAGGCACCAATTTATGTTCCCAAGGAAGGACAAGGTTGGGAAAACCTTGGAGAACTCAATTCAATTCCAAGTACAACTCAATACAAATCCTAGAACTCAACTCAATTCCAAGTAAAACTCAATTCAAGTAGAACTCACTTAAATTTCAAGTAGAATTCTATTCAGCCAGAAAACCCTACATTTGACAAAGAGCTCGAATTTCAAAAAGTAGCATCTATTTCTATTCTCCATCGTGGACAACGTTGGAAGAACTACTTCATTTTGGATACCAGCCTTCCCTGAGGAATGTATGCCAAGGCACATCTTAAATTAGTGAGTAGAACTCAATTCAGCCAGAAATTGCCACTTTTCACACAGAGCTCTGTCTTTGAAAAGGAGCACCAATTTATGTTCCCAAGGGTCGACACGGTTGGGAAAACCTTTGAGAACTCAGTTCAATTCCAAGTACAACTAAATTCAATTCCAAGTAGAACTAAATTCAAATCCAAGAACTCAACTCAATTCCAAGTAAAACTCAATTCAAGTAGAACTCAATTCAGCCGGAAAATGCCACTTTTCACAGAGAGCTCGGATTTCGAAAAGGAACATTTATCTGTTCATTTTCTCAATTGTGCAGAACATTTCAAGAACTTCTATATGTGCGGATGTCAGCCTTCCCTAGAGAAAATATGCCAAAGCACGTTTTAAAGTGGTAAGTACAACTCAATTCAGCCAGAAAATGCCACTTTTCACACAGAGCTCTGACTTTGAAAACAGGCACCAATTTATGTTCCCAAGGGAGGACAAGGTTGGGAAAACCTTGGAGAACTCAATTGAATTCCAAGTACAACTCAATACAAATCCTAGAACTCAACTCTATTCCAAGTAAAACTCAATTCAAGTAGAACTCACTTAAATTTCAAGTAGAATTCTATTCAGCCAGAAAACCCCACGTTTGACACAGAGCTGGGATTTCAAAAAGGAGCACCAATTCATGTTCCCAAAGGGGATTCAAGGCTGCCCTGAGGAGGGTATGCATAAGCTCATGTCAAAGTGGTGAGTAGAACTCAATTCAAGTAGAAATCAATTAAAATTCAAGTACAACTCAACTCAGCCAGAAAATTCCACTTTTCATACAGAGCTCTGATTTCAAAAAGGAGCCCCAATTTATGTTTCCAAGGATGGACAAGGTTGGGAAAACTCAGTTCAAGTAGAACTCAAATAAATTTCAAGTATTACTCAATTCAGCTAGAAAACCGCTCTTTTAAGAAAGAGTTCGAATTTCAAAAAAGAGCATCTATTCCTGTTCTCCATTGTGGACAACGTTGGAAGAACTACTTCATCTTTGGATGTCAGTCTTCCTTGAGGAATGTATGCCAAGGCACATCTTTAATTGGTGAGTAGAACTCAATTCAGCCAGAAAACCCCACGTTTGACACAGAGCTCAGATTTCGAAAAGGAGCACCAATTCATGTTCCCTAAGGGGACAAGGTTGGGGAAACCATGTCATCTTGGGATTCAAGGCTTCCTTGAGGAGGGTATGCATAGCCTCATGTCAAAGTGGTGAGTAGAACTCAATTCAGTCAGGAAACCCCACTTTTCACACAGAGCTCGGATTTCAAAAAGGAACATTTATCTGTTCATTTTCTCAATTGTGCAGAACATTTCAAGAACTTCTATATGTGCGGATGTCAGCCTTCCCTGGGGAAAATATGCCAAAGCACATTTTAAAGTGGTAAGTACAACTCAATTCAGCCAGAAAATGCCACTTTTCACAAAGAGCTCTGATTTCAAAACGAGCACCAATTTATGTTCCCAAGAGTGGACAAGGTTGGGGAAACGTTGGATAACTCAATTCAATTCCAAGTACAACTCAATTCAAATCCAAGAACTCAACTCAATTCCAAGTAAAACTCAATCCAATTAGAACTCAATTAAATTTCAAGTAGATCTCAATCCAGCCATAAAACCGCTCTTTAACAAAGAGGTCGAATTTCAAAAAGAGCATCTATTCCTGTTCTCCATCGTGGACAACGTTGGAAGAACTACTTCATCTTTGGATGCCAGCCTTCCCTCAGGAATCTATGCCAAGGCACATCATAAAATGGTGAGTAGAACTCAATTCAATCAGAAAACACCACTTTTTACACAGAGCTCGGATTTCAAAAAGGAACATCTTTCTATTCATGTTATCCATTGTGCACAACATTTCAAGAACTTCTATAATTGCTGATGTCAGCCTTCCTTGTGGAAAGTATGCCAAAGCATATCTTAAAGTGGTAAGTACAACTCAATTCAGCCAGAAAATGCCACTTTTGACAGTAACATCGAAAACAAGGACCAATTTATGTTCCCAAGGGTGGACAAGATTGGAAAAAGCTTGGAGAACTCAATTCAATTCCAAGTACAACTCAATTCAAATCCAAGAACTCCACTCAATTCCAAGTAAAACTCTTCAAGTAGAACTCAATTAAATTTCAAGTAGAACTCAATTCAGCCAGAAAACCGCTCTTTTAACAAAGAGCTCGAATTTCAAAAAGGAGCATGTATTCCTGCTCTCCATCGTGGACAACGTCGGAAGAACTACTTCATCTTTGGATGCCAGCCTTCCCTGAGGAATGTATGCTAAGGCATATCTGAAATTGGTTAGTAGAGCTCAATTCAGCCAGAAAATCCCACGTTTGACACAGAGCTCAGATTTCGAAAACGAGCAGCAATTTATGTTCCCAAGGGTGGACAAGGTTGGGAAAACCTTGGAGAACTCAATTCAATTCCTAGTACAACTCAATTCAATTTCAAGTACAACTAAGTTCAAATCCAACACCTCAATTCCAAGTAAAACTCAATCAAGTAGAATCCAATTAAATTGAAGTACAACCCAATTCAGCCAGAAAATGCCACTTTTCACACAGAGCTCTGACTTTGAAAACAGGCACCAATTTATGTTCCCAAGGAAGGACAAGGTTGGGAAAACCTTGGAGAACTCAATTCAATTCCAAGTACAACTCAATACAAATCCTAGAACTCAACTCAATTCCAAGTAAAACTCAATTCAAGTAGAACTCACTTAAATTTCAAGTAGAATTCTATTCAGCCAGAAAACCCTACATTTGACAAAGAGCTCGAATTTCAAAAAGTAGCATCTATTTCTATTCTCCATCGTGGACAACGTTGGAAGAACTACTTCATTTTGGATACCAGCCTTCCCTGAGGAATGTATGCCAAGGCACATCTTAAATTAGTGAGTAGAACTCAATTCAGCCAGAAATTGCCACTTTTCACACAGAGCTCTGTCTTTGAAAAGGAGCACCAATTTATGTTCCCAAGGGTCGACACGGTTGGGAAAACCTTTGAGAACTCAGTTCAATTCCAAGTACAACTAAATTCAATTCCAAGTAGAACTAAATTCAAATCCAAGAACTCAACTCAATTCCAAGTAAAACTCAATTCAAGTAGAACTCAATTCAGCCGGAAAATGCCACTTTTCACAGAGAGCTCGGATTTCGAAAAGGAACATTTATCTGTTCATTTTCTCAATTGTGCAGAACATTTCAAGAACTTCTATATGTGCGGATGTCAGCCTTCCCTAGAGAAAATATGCCAAAGCACGTTTTAAAGTGGTAAGTACAACTCAATTCAGCCAGAAAATGCCACTTTTCACACAGAGCTCTGACTTTGAAAACAGGCACCAATTTATGTTCCCAAGGGAGGACAAGGTTGGGAAAACCTTGGAGAACTCAATTGAATTCCAAGTACAACTCAATACAAATCCTAGAACTCAACTCTATTCCAAGTAAAACTCAATTCAAGTAGAACTCACTTAAATTTCAAGTAGAATTCTATTCAGCCAGAAAACCCCACGTTTGACACAGAGCTGGGATTTCAAAAAGGAGCACCAATTCATGTTCCCAAAGGGGATTCAAGGCTGCCCTGAGGAGGGTATGCATAGGCTCATGTCAAAGTGGTGAGTAGAACTCAATTCAAGTAGAAATCAATTAAAATTCAAGTACAACTCAACTCAGCCAGAAAATTCCACTTTTCATACAGAGCTCTGATTTCAAAAAGGAGCCCCAATTTATGTTTCCAAGGATGGACAAGGTTGGGAAAACTCAGTTCAAGTAGAACTCAAATAAATTTCAAGTATTACTCAATTCAGCTAGAAAACCGCTCTTTTAAGAAAGAGTTCGAATTTCAAAAAAGAGCATCTATTCCTGTTCTCCATTGTGGACAACGTTGGAAGAACTACTTCATTTTGGATACCAGCCTTCCCTGTGGAATGTATGCCAAGGAACATCTTTAATTGGTGAGTAGAACTCAATTCAGCCAGAAAACCCCACGTTTGACACAGAGCTCAGATTTGAAAAGGAGCACCAATTCATGTTCCCTAAGGGGACAAGGTTGGGGAAACCATGTCATCTTGGGATTCAAGGCTTCCTTGAGGAGGGTATGCATAGCCTCAT
>NW_028262635.1:0-8991 GCF_049901715.1 Pseudonaja textilis | reverse complement strand
CACCCCTCTGTAAAATGGACGCAAGCCGCTTCCAGCCCCCCACTCCACCCCAAACCCACCAGGATTCCTGCCTGCTCTCAGCCCAGTGGTGGGAGCAGAAAAAGCAACCCCCCAAAAAGCCAACGCAATCCTAAATTGCACTAACGGAGACAATCCGGATCAAGGGAGGGACTTAACACCACTGTGTAAAGCCTTAGTAAGGCCGCATCTAGAGTCCTGCATCCAGTTTTGGAATATAAGTCAGCTAACAGTTGGGTTGGAAAATACAGTATTAAACCAGGATAGACATCTTAATCCTGGTCTCTTTAAGGGGAGGATAACATTGTAATTGGACGTGGCTCCTCAAAACGGTCATAAGATGGAGCCAGAAACTTGGTTTGTTCTGTTGTTTGAGAGCGTTGGTGTGACTGCATTTCCCTATTGACTGTTGCTGATCATGGTTAGTCTTGGATTTGATGTCAGTCTGTTAACTGAACTGTTGTTGATACGGGACTTTGTTCTTTGGCTTATCCCTGGACTGAAAACCGACGGCTTTAACCGTGAAGGACTTGGACCGTTTGTTGGACTTTGCTTAACCGCTTTGTAGTGGAAGTAAAAAAAAAAAACCTACGTTTTACTATCCGGTGTATCTCTACGCGGGTTGTGTGTTATTCTTCACGACTCTCACTATGTCTCCCTGTGTTGCGCTCATTCTCCTAACGGGGGGGAGGGGAACCTCAAAAGTCTCCACATTATTAAAAAAAAAGGATGTGGAGACTCTGGAAAAAGTGCAGAGAAGAGCAACGGAGATGGTTTTAGGGGACTGGAGGCTCAAACACACGACGGACGGTTGCAGGAACTGGGCCTGGCTGGTCTAGGGAAGAGAAGAAGGACCAGGGGAGACAGGAGAGCAGCCTTCCAGTATTTGAGGGCAGAGGGGGTTGGACTAGATGACCTACAAGGTCCCTCCCAACTCATAATCTGATTTTAACGAACAAAAGGACCAGGGGAGGCAGGAGAGCAGCCTTCCGGTATTTGAGGGCAGAAGGGGTTGGACTAGATGACCTACAAGGTCCCTTCCAACTCTGTTAATCTGATTTTAAGGAACAAAAGGACCAGGGAGGCAGGAGAGGAGCCTTCCGGTATTTGAGGGTAGAAGGGGGTTGGACTAGATGACCTACAAAGGCCCCTTCCAACTCTGTTAATCTGATTTTAAGGAACAAAAGGACCAGGGGAGACAGGACAGCAGCCTTCCAGTATTTGAGGGCGGTGGGGGTTGGACTAGATGACCTACAAGGTCCCTTCCAACTCTGTTCATCTGATTTTAAGGAACAAAAGGACCAGAGGAGGCAGGAGAGCAGCCTTCCAGTATTTGAGGGCGGTGGGGGTTGGACTAGATGACCTACAAGGTCCCTTCCAACTCTGTTCATCTGATTTTAAGGAACAAAAGGACCAGAGGAGGCAGGACAGCAGCCTTCCAATATTTGAGGGCAGAAGGGGTTGGACTAGATGACCTCCAGGGTCCCTTCCAACTCTGTTCATCTGACTTTCATCTGATTTGAATGAACAAAAGGACCAGGGGAGGCAGGAGAGCCGACTTCCAATATTTGAGGGCGGGGGTTGGACTAGATGACCTACAAGGTCCCTTCCAACTCTGTTAATCTGATTTTAAGGAACAAAAGGACCAGGGGAGACAGGAGAGCAGCCTTCCAGTATTTGAGGGCAGAAGGGGTTGGACTAGATGACCTACAAGGTCCCTTCCAACTCAGAATCTGATTTTAAGGAACAAAAGGACCAGGGGAGACAGGAGAGCAGCCTTCCAGTATTTGAGGGCAGAAGGGGTTGGACTAGATGACCTACAAGGTCCTTCCAACTCCTAATCTGATTTTAAGGAACAAAAGGACCAGGGAGGCAGGAGAGCAGCCTTCCGGTATTTGAGGGTAGAAGGGGTTGGACTAGATGACCTACAAGTTCCCTTCCAACTCATAATCTGATTTTAAGGAACAAAAGGACCAGGGGAGACAGGACAGCAGCCTTCCAGTATTTGAGGGCGGTGGGGTTGGACTAGATGACCTACAAGGTCCCTTCCAACTCTGTTCATCTGATTTTAAGGAACAAAAGGACCAGAGGAGGCAGGAGAGCAGCCTTCCAGTATTTGAGGGCGGTGGGGGTTGGACTAGATGACCTACAAGGTCCCTTCCAACTCTGTTCATCTGATTTTAAGGAACAAAAGGACCAGGGGAGGCAGGAGAGGAGCCTTCCGGTATTTGAGGGTAGAAGGGGTTGGACTAGATGACCTACAAGGCCCCTTCCAACTCTGTTAATCTGATTTTAAGGAACAAAAGGACCAGGGAGACAGGACAGCAGCCTTCCAGTATTTGAGGGCGGTGGGGGTTGGACTAGATGACCTACAAGGTCCCTTCCAACTCTGTTCATCTGATTTTAAGGAACAAAAGGACCAGAGGAGGCAGGACAGCAGCCTTCCAGTATTTGAGGGCGGTGGGGTTGGACTAGATGACCTACAAGGTCCTTCCAACTCTGTTCATCTGATTTTAAGGAACAAAAGGACCAGAGGAGGCAGGACAGCAGCCTTCCAATATTTGAGGGCAGAAGGGGTTGGACTAGATGACCTCCAGGGTCCCTTCCAACTCTGTTCATCTGACTTTCATCTGATTTGAAGGAACAAAAGGACCAGGGGAGGCAGGAGAGCAGCCTTCCAATATTTGAGGGCAGGGGGTTGGACTAGATGACCTACAAGGTCCCTTCCAACTCTGTTAATCTGATTTTAAGGAACAAAAGGACCAGGGAGACAGGAGAGCAGCCTTCCAGTATTTGAGGGCAGAAGGGGTTGGACTAGATGACCTACAAGGTCCCTTCCAACTCAGAATCTGATTTTAAGGAACAAAAGGACCAGGGGAGACAGGAGAGCAGCCTTCCAGTATTTGAGGGCAGAAGGGGGTTGGACTAGATGACCTACAAGGTCCCTTCCAACTCCTAATCTGATTTTAAGGAACAAAGGACCAGGGGAGGCAGGAGAGCAGCCTTCCGGTATTTGAGGGTAGAAGGGGTTGGACTAGATGACCTACAAGTTCCTTCCAACTCATAATCTGATTTTAAGGAACAAAAGGACCAGGGAGACAGGACAGCAGCCTTCCAGTATTTGAGGGCGGTGGGGTTGGACTAGATGACCTACAAGGTCCCTTCCAACTCTGTTCATCTGATTTTAAGGAACAAAAGGACCAGAGGAGGCAGGAGAGCAGCCTTCCAGTATTTGAGGGCGGTGGGGGTTGGACTAGATGACCTACAAGGTCCCTTCCAACTCTGTTCATCTGATTTTAAGGAACAAAAGGACCAGGGGAGGCAGGAGAGGAGCCTTCCAGTATTTGAGGGCGGTGGGGTTGGACTAGATGACCTACAAGGTCCCTTCCAACTCATAATCTGATTTTAAGGAACAAAAGGACCAGGGGAGGCAGGAGAGCAGCCTTCCGGTATTCGAGGCGGGGGGTTGGACTAGATGACCTACAAGGTCCCTTCCAACTCTGTTAATCTGATTTCTGAAGGAACAAAAGGACCAGGGGAGGCAGGAGAGCAGCCTTCCAATATTTGAGGGCAGGGGGTTGGACTAGATGACCTACAAGGTCCCTTCCAACTCTGTTCATCTGACTTCCATCTGATTTGAAGGAACAAAAGGACCAGGGAGACAGGAGAGAGTATATGAGGGTGGGGTGGGGGTGGACTAGATGACCTCCAAAGGACCAGGGTCGGTTCCATACTTTCTTAGGCGTAACCGGCAAATCCGTGTGTTATTTCCCCCTATAACACAATCACTTCATGTTGGACTAAAATCCACACACCTGGCTGGGGGGAAAAAAATGACCGAAAAAAAGCACATAGGTTTAAAATTTAAATTTAAAAAACGCACATAGATTTAAAATTTAAATTTAAAAAAGCACATAGGTTTAAAATTTAAATTAAAAAAAACACATAGGTTTAAAATTTAAATTAAAAAAAAACACATAGGTTTAAAATTTAAATTTAAAAAAAACAGATAGGTTTAAAATTTAAATTTAAAAAAAGCACATAGGTTTAAAATTTAAATTTAAAAAAAGCACATAGGTTTAAAATTTAAATTTAAAAAAAAGCACATAGGTTTAAATTTTAAATTTAAAAAAAGCACATAGGTTTAAAATTTAAATTTAAAAAGCACATAGATTTAAAATTTAAATTTAAAAAAAGCACATAGATTTAAAACCAGAGATATTTTTATTTTTATTATACCTGAAATATACAGCCGAGAACTGATCTATTGTAAATATATTAACAGCGGCCAGAATCGTATTTGTTCAAAAATTGGAAAAAAGGAACAGGAAGTGAATGAAGAAAATGAGTGCGCAAAAATGAGGATATTGACATTGGAAATCGGAGAGGAAGAAGATAAACCATTTTATAAGATGTGGGATTTATTTTATCAATGGTTAGATTAAGGAAACAAGGAAATGAAATATTTTATAATCCTTCCTCATACAAATCGAACGGTGGCGATAAAGTCACGTCCGAATGTTTTATTACCGAATAGATTGGCGATGATGGATTGAATATGACCAAGTAGGCTAAGTAGAAATTGCATCAAATTTGCTCGCATCAAATGATGGGATATTATTAGTAAGTCTACCCAGTAATTAATGATTAACAATTAATTAACTATTAACATAATGGATCTACAGGATGAGGACTGATTTAAACTAGAACGGTGATGGTGCGCGACGCTGTACGAAATTGAAAGATGGTTTGATGTTTGACCTTGATGTTTTTTCGATGTTTGTCTAAAAATAAAAATTTATATATATATATATATATATATTTATATATATAAATATACATATATTAAAATATATATATATATTATATATATATAAAACCTAGTATCACTTCAATCCGGCCAAGTCGAGAGTCTCTCTTTCTAACAGCTGAAGTTGGAGCGAGACTGACAGCGGGCTCATTTTTTTGAGGCGCGGCTTCTTCACCACGGATGGGTTTTCGTACTCCGGGAACCGGCGGTGGTAGTAGAGGCCGTCTCGTTGACGGTTCCCCGCCCCTGTTCAGGCGGGCCGTGTCCCCAGGGCCCACAGCGGAAGTGGGCCACCCTTCCGTTCAAGGTGCTCCCCTCCCGTTCCCCCGAGGACCTGTTCCCTCCCCCGATCGCGGCGGGTGGCGGGCGCGATGCGACGACCCAGAGGGTAGCCCGACCGGATCAAACTCCGACACGTAAGTCGACGTCCTTTTCAAGGCCTCCCGCTTGGGGCCCCCCCCGTGGTCCCGTCAGACTCCGTTGGGGAGAGAAAACATACTCCCCAAAAAGTCATCTTCCAAAGAAAGCCGTACGGCCCGAACGGAATGAGCGGAGACGAGGTGAAAGAACAAACCAAAACAAACCACGATGAAAGGAGAAGTCGCGACCAACTTCAAGGCGATAACAAGGCACAGTCGGTTGGAAGGAGGGTAACCGAGATAACTTCAGCCCCCAAAGAAAACACACTTTGCTTCCGGCAACGCTGTGTTGTAACCGTCTCTCTTATATCCTAGTCTCCCCTGCTGCAACCCATGAGGGGGATCAGAGCCGCTTCCTCTCTTGCAAGCCATGTTGCTCCCTTCTGCATTCCTCCCTGCCTGTCCTAGAATGACGAGGGGATGGGCCTGGTTCTTCCTCAGACCGCCCAGACGGCCTCTTCCCCTCCTTAGCCTCCTCCACAACCCCCTCTACTCCCCGTCGGCTCTTCCTTCTCTCCCTCGGAGTCCGACTCGACCGAGGGCCGCGACACCTTAAGACCAGGCCCAGGTCTTCTTTGGGGGGCCCTCCAGCTGCCTCCAAACCTCCTCTATCCTCTCCAGGCTGACCCCGTGGATGGAAATGGCCTTCCGGTAGGCCGAGAGCTCGTCCTTGGGGATGCCCCAGACTTTGAAGGCCTGGTCGTGCCGGTGGGGGATCCCGGCCATCAGGGCCAGGAAGCCCAGGTAGACGTGCGTCCAGGGGGAAGACGGGTAGCGCCAGGGAGGCTCGGTGGAGGGCCGGCAGACTCTGCCGCGACATGATGAACCCGCCTCCGGAGGCAAAGTTGGGGTAGTGGTCCAGCGGGTAGAGCTCCCGTGAGATGGCGTACTTGCCCCTCCTCATGACCGCCGAGGCGTGCTAGATGTTGCCGTGGATGAAGTGGGAGACGTTGGGGCTCCGGCGGAGGTAGTCAGTCAGCACCTTGGGGTTCACAAACAGGTCGTCGTCCCTGAAAAACAAGGGGGGCATTTACCTCCACGGAGCAGTGCAAGGTCGCCCCACGGGGTTGGGTGAGGGGGTTTCCACCCTCCCTCCCCCCAAAGAAGGAATTGGCGTCGAACTTTGCCCAAGAGAGCAGCGGATTCAGTTCTACGGAGTCCGTCCCTGGCACCTCCGTCACTGTCCGGCTTGGCTCTGCAACCAACAGGACAGACACAGACTCCGAAGAGTCAAAAAGAACCATTACTCCCAACCTGCCTTTCACGGAGGACCCGTACGCTGCCCCCCGAGTGCCAAAGAGGGCTGGGAAAGATATTTACACACTCCTCCCAACCTGGACGTAAATTGGTTCAACTCCCACCCTCAAGAGAACCCCGCACCCCGGAACAACTCGACACGAGGAGGGGTTGCTCCTCGCACGCCATCCCTCGGCTAAACCAAGAATTCCCCTCCGCTGTCCAACTCGTGACTAAGTCTGCACTACTATGACCATTCACCTTCTCTCGTCCCTCCTTATCGCCCCTCCCCTCCCGCTTGTGACCGTAGGACTGTAACCTTGTTGCTTATCTCCTTACGATTGATATGGACTGTTTCCTGGTATGATTCGATTGCCTCTTGTACCCTGTGACGATGACCATTAAGTGTTGGACCTCATGATTCTGGACTCCTGACGAAAGTCTCTTTTCTTTTAAGGACACTGAGAGCATTTGCACCAAAGACAAATTCCTTGTGTGTCCAATCACACTTGGCCAATAAAGTATTCTATTTCTATTTCTACTCTATTCATTTTCTGTTCATATTCTATTCTATTCTATTCTATTTCTATTTCTATTCTATTCATTTTCTATTCATATTCTATTCTACTCTACTCTAACATATTTATTTTATTCTATTGTATTCTATTCATATTTTCTATACTATTCAACTCTATTCTATTCTATTCATTTTCTATTCATATTCTATTCTATTCTGCTCTACTCTACTCTATATGTTAATATTTATTCTATTCTATTCTATTTATTCTATTCTATTCATATTTTCTATTCTATTCTAATGTTCTGTTCTATTCTATTCTATCCTTATTCTATTCTAATGTTCTGTTCTTCATTCCAATATTTATTCTGTTCTATTTTCTATTCTTTTCTATTCTATTCTATTCTTTTTCTATTATTATTCTATTCTTATTCTATTCTAAAGTTCTGTTCTTCATTCCAATATTTATTCTGTTCTATTTTCTATTCTTTTCTATTCTATTCTATTCTTTTTCTATTATTATTCTATTCTTATTCTATTCTAATGTTCTGTTCTTCATTTCAATATTTATGCTGTTCTATTTTCTATTCTTTTCTATTTTCTGTTCTATTCTATTCTATTCATATTTTCTATTCTATTCTAATGTTCTGTTCTATTCTATTCTATTCTTATTCTATTCTAATGTTCTGTTCTTCATTCCAATATTTATTCTGTTCTATTTTCTATTCTATTCTATTCTTTTTCTATTATTATTCTATTCTTATTCTATTCTAATGTTCTGTTCTTCATTCCAACATTTATTCTGTTCTATTTTCTATTCTGTTCTATTTTCTGTTCTATTCTATTCATATTTTCTATTCTATTCTAATGTTCTATTCTATTCTTTTTCTTTTCTTGTTCTATTCTAATGTTCTGTTCTTCATTCCAATATTTATTCTGTTCTATTTTCTATTCTGTTCTATTTTCTGTTCTATTCTATTCATATTTTCTATTCTATTCTAATGTTCTATTCTATTCTTTTTCTATTACTATTCTATCCTTATTCTATTCTAATGTTCTGTTCTTCATTCCAATATTTATTCTGTTCTATTTTCTATTCTTTTCTATTCTATTCTAATGTTCTACTCTATGCTACTATGCTATTCTATGCTATGCTATTCTATTCTATTCTTCATTCCAGTATTTATTCTATTCTCTTTTCTATTGTATTTTCTATTCGCTTTTCTATCCTATTCCATTTTCAATCGATTCGGATTCCAAAAAAGGGAGAAGTCAGATCAGATCCCCCCGTCCAGATCAAGATTTCTGGACTTTCTCCACTGTGTTTCACATCCGATCCACAATAGAGACCGGACCTCTTTCTCTTCCCTACGTTGCTCCTAAGTTACTCGGGGTTGTTCTCTTCTTTGACTTCCCCCCCTTTTTTTGGAACCCGAATCGATTCCAAGTGTAAACCCTGAGAAGAGAAGCCCCGGAACAGCCCCGGGTGAGAAGCAATCAAGGTTGCAAGCTACTCCGAGTAGTAGTTTCGGGCCCTTCCTGTCGCCAAGGCCGCAACCCGCCCTTTCCTTGGCTTCCTTTTCCTTCTCAAGGGGTCCCCTCCCCCTTTTTTTGTTTCCAGAAGAGACCGGACCGCCGTTGGATAGAGGAGCAGGGAGGAAGAGGAGGGGGGGTTGGACTAGATGACCTCCCAAGGTCCCTCTGTTCTCCTACTCTTCTTGGCTTTTTTTCCTGGGACCCGACGGCCTTTTTTTTCCCCCCTCCTGGCCAAGGATGCCCAGCGTGCCTTTCCTCTCCCTTCCTTGGGAACTCCTGCTAGAGTACAACAGAGTGGGGAGGGACCTCGGGAGGTCATGTAGTCCAACCCCCCTCCCTCCCTCCCCCCCGCTCCTCTATCCAACGGCGGTCCATGTTGGAGCGCGCCGCTTCCAGTGGCGAGGGGTTCCACTGGTGAATTGGTGGGGGTGGGGTTTGTGTGTGTTTTATTTTAT
>NW_028262634.1:0-9181 GCF_049901715.1 Pseudonaja textilis | reverse complement strand
ATTTTCATGTTCTGCGGGTGGGAATCATTGAAGATCCACAGAATATTCGGATGCAACATTTCCTAAGAAGTTATCATATCTCAAAATGGTAGGTCGAACTCAATTTAGCAGCAACGCAAACTTTTGAAGAAGAGCTCGGATTTTGAAACGAAGCTCATTTTCATGTTCTGTGGGTTGGGAAACATTGAACATGCACATGATAGTAGGGTTCTAGTTTTTCTTGAGCAGTTATCACTGCTAAATGGCAGGTTGAACTCTATTTAGTAGCAATGCAAATTTCTGAATAAGAGCTCAGATTTTGGAATTCTCATTTTCATGTTCTGCAGATTGGGAAACATTGAACATCCACATAATATTCGGATGAAACTTTTCCTAAGAAGTTATCATATCTCAAAATGGAAGGTCGACCTGAATTTAGTAGCAATGCAATGTTCTGAAGAGCTCGGATTTTGAAATTAAGCTCATTTTCATGTTCTGCGGGGTGGGAAACATTGAAGATCCACAGAATATTCAGATGCAACATTTCCTAAGAAGTTATCATATCTCAAAATGGTAGGTCGAACTCAATTTAGCAGCAACGCAAACTTTTGAAGAAGAGCTCGGATTTTGAAACGAAGCTCATTTTCATGTTCTGCCGGTTGGGAAACATTGAACATCCACATTATATTGGGATGCTAGTTTTTCTTGAGCGGTTATCACCTCAAAATGGAAGGTTGAACTCAATTTAGCAGCAGTGCAAACTTCTGAAGAACTCGGATTTTGAAATTAAGCTCATAATCATGTTCTGCAGGTTGTGAAACATATAACATCCACATACTGTTCGGATGCAACTTTTCCTAAGAAGTTATCATATCTCAAAATTGAAGGTTGGGTTAGGGTTAGGGTTAGGGGTTAGGGTTAGGGTTAGGGTTAGGGTTAGAGTTAGGGGTTAGGGTTAGGGTTAGGGTTAGGGTTAGGGTTGGGGTTGGGGTTGGGGTTGGGGTTGGGGTTGGGGTTAGGGTTAGGGTTGGGGTTAGGGTTAGGGTTAGGGTTAGGGTTAGGGTTTTTCCTAAGAAGTTATCAATCTCAAAATGGAAGGTAGACCTGAACTTAGCAGCAATGCAATGTTCTGAAGAGCTCGGATTTTGACATTGAGCTCATTTTCATGTTCTGCGGGGTGGGAAACATTGAAGACCCACATAATATTCGGATGCAACATTTCCTAAGAAGTTATCATATCTCAAAATGAAAGGTTGAACTCAATTTAGCAGCAATGCAAACTTTTGAAACTCGATTTCAGAATTAAGCTCATTTTCATGTTCTGCAGGGTGGGAAACATTGAACATCCACATTATATTGGGATGCCAATTTTTCTTGAGCGGTTATCATCTCAAAATGGAAGGTTGAACTCAATTTAGCAGCATTGCAAACTTCTGAAGAACTTGGATTTTGAAATTAAGCTCATAATCATGTTCTGCGGGTTGTGAAACATATAACATCCACATACTGTTCGGATGCAACTTTTCCTAAGAAGTTATCATATCTCAAAATTGAAGGTTGGGTTAGGGTTAGGGTTAGGGGTTAGGGTTAGGGTTAGGGTTAGGGTTAGGGTTAGGGGTTAGGGTTAGGGTTAGGGTTGGGGTTGGGGTTGGGGTTGGGGTTGGGGTTGGGGTTGGGATTGGGGTTGGGGTTAGGGTTGGGGTTAGGGTTAGGGTTAGGGTTAGGGTTAGGGTTAGGATTTTTCCTAAGAAGTTATCAATCTCAAAATGGAAGGTAGACCTGAACTTAGCAGCAATGCAATGTTCTGAAGAGCTCGGATTTTGAAATTGAGGCTCATTTTCATGTTCTGCGGGGTGGGAAACATTGAAGATCCACAGAATATTCGGATGCAACATTTCCTAAGAAGTTATCATATCTCAAAATGGAAGGTCGAACTCAATTTAGCAGCAATGTAAACTTTTGAAACTCGATTTCAAAATTAAGCTCATTTTCATGTTCTGCAGGGTGGGAAACATTGAACATCCACATTATATTGGGATGCTAGTTTTTCTTGAGCGGTTATCACCTCAAAATGGAAGGTTGAACTCAATTTAGCAGCATTGCAAACTTCTGAAGAACTCGGATTTTGAAATTAAGCTCATAATCATGTTCTGCGGGTTGTGAAACATATAACATCCACATACTGTTCGGATGCAACTTTTCCTAAGAAGTTATCATATCTCAAAATTGAAGGTTGGGTTAGGGTTAGGGTTAGGGTTAGGGTTAGGGTTAGGGTTAGGGTTAGGGTTAGGGTTAGGGTTAGGGTTAGGGTTAGGGGTTAGGGTTAGGGTTGGGGTTGGGGTTGGGGTTGGTGTTGGGGTTGGGGTTGGGGTTGGGGTTGGGGTTAGGGTTAGGGTTAGGGTTGGGGTTAGGGTTAGGGTTAGGGTTAGGGTTAGGGTTTTTCCTAAGAAGTTATCAATCTCAAAATGGAAGGTAGACCTGAACTTAGCAGCAATGCAATGTTCTGAAGAGCTCGGATTTTGAAATTGAGCTCATTTTCATGTTCTGCGGGGTGGGAAACATTGAAGATCCACAGAATATTCGGATGCAACTTTTCCTAAGAAGTTATCATATCTCAAAATTGAAGGTTGGGTTAGGGTTAGGGTTAGGGGTTAGGGTTAGGGTTAGGGTTAGGGTTAGAGTTAGGGGTTAGGGTTAGGGTTAGGGTTAGGGTTGGGGTTGGGGTTGGGGTTGGGGTTGGGGTTGGGGTTGGGGTTGGGGTTGGGGTTGGGGTTGGGGTGGGGTTAGGGTTAGGGTTGGGGTTAGGGTTAGGATTAGGGTTAGGGTTAGGGTTTTTCCTAAGAAGTTTTCATATCTCAAAATGGTAGGTCGAACTCAATTTAGCAGCAACGCAAACTTTTGAAGAAGAGCTCGGATTTTGAAACGAAGCTCATTTTCATGTTCTGCCGGTTGGGAAACATTGAACATCCACATTATATTGGGATGCTAGTTTTTCTTGAGCGGTTATCACCTCAAAATGGAAGGTTGAACTCAATTTAGCAGCAGTGCAAACTTCTGAAGAACTCGGATTTTGAAATTAAGCTCATAATCATGTTCCGCAGGTTGTGAAAGATATAACATCCACATACTGTTCGGATGCAACTTTTCCTAAGAAGTTATCATATCTCAAAATTGAAGGTTGGGTTAGGGTTAGGGTTAGGGTTAGGGTTAGGGTTAGGGTTAGGGTTAGGGTTAGAGTTAGGGGTTAGGGTTAGGGTTAGGGTTAGGTTAGGGTTAGGGTTAGGGTTGGGTTGGGGTTGGGGTTGGGGTTGGGGTTGGGTTGGGGTTGGGGTGGGGTTAGGGTTAGGGTTGGGGTTAGGGTTAGGATTAGGGTTAGGGTTAGGGTTTTCCTAAGAAGTTATCAATCTCAAAATGGAAGGTAGACCTGAACTTAGCAGCAATGCAATGTTCTGAAGAGCTCGGATTTTGAAATTGAGCTCATTTTCATGTTCTGCGGGGTGGGAAACATTGAAGATCCACAGAATATTCGGATGCAACTTTTCCTAAGAAGTTATCATATCTCAAAATTGAAGGTTGGGTTAGGGTTAGGTTTAGGGGTTAAGGTTAGGGTTAGGGTTAGGGTTAGAGTTAGGGGTTAGGGTTAGGGTTAGGGTTAGGGTTGGGGTTGGGGTTGGGGTTGGGGTTGGGGTTGGGGTTGGGGTTGGGGTTGGGTTGGGGTTGGGGTGGGGTTAGGGTTAGGGTTGGGGTTAGGGTTAGGATTAGGGTTAGGGTTAGGGTTTTTCCTAAGAAGTTATCAATCTCAAAATGGAAGGTAGACCTGAACTTAGCAGCAATGCAATGTTCTGAAGAGCTCGGATTTTGAAATTGAGCTCATTTTCATGTTCTGCGGGGTGGGAATCATTGAAGATCCACATAATATTTGGATGCAACATTTCCTAAGAAGTTATCATATCTCAAAATGGTAGGTCGAACTCAATTTAGCAGCAACGCAAACTTTTGAAGAAGAGCTCGGATTTTGAAACGAAGCTCATTTTCATGTTCTGTGGGTTGGGAAACATTGAACATGCACATGATAGTAGGGTTCTAGTTTTTCTTGAGCAGTTATCACTGCTAAATGGCAGGTTGAACTCTATTTAGTAGCAATGCAAATTTCTGAAGAAGACCTCAGATTTTGGAATTCTCATTTTCATGTTCTGCAGATTGGGAAACATTGAACATCCACATAATATTCGGATGAAACTTTTCCTAAGAAGTTATCATATCTCAAAATGGAAGGTCGACCTGAATTTGGTAGCAATGCAATGTTCTGAAGAGCTCGGATTTTGAAATTAAGCTCATTTTCATGTTCTGCGGGGTGGGAAACATTGAAGATCCACAGAATATTCAGATGCAACATTTCCTAAGAAGTTATCATATCTCAAAATGGTAGGTCGAACTCAATTTAGCAGCAACGCAAACTTTTGAAGAAGAGCTCGGATTTTGAAACGAAGCTCATTTTCATGTTCTGCCGGTTGGGAAACATTGAACATCCACATTATATTGGGATGCTAGTTTTTCTTGAGCGGTTATCACCTCAAAATGGAAGGTTGAACTCAATTTAGCAGCAGTGCAAACTTCTGAAGAACTCGGATTTTGAAATTAAGCTCATAATCATGTTCTGCAGGTTGTGAAACATATAACATCCACATACAGTTCGGATGCAACTTTTCCTAAGAAGTTATCATATCTCAAAATTGAAGGTTGGGTTAGGGTTAGGGTTAGGGGTTAGGGTTAGGGTTAGGGTTAGGGTTAGGGTTAGGGGTTAGGGTTAGGGTTAGGGTTAGGGTTAGAGTTAGGGGTTAGGGTTACGGTTAGGGTTGGTGTTGGAGTTGGGGTGGGGTTATGGTTAGGGTTGGGGTTAGGGTTAGGATTAGGGTTAGGGTTAGGGTTTTTCCTAAGAAGTTATCAATCTCAAAATGGAAGGTAGACCTGAACTTAGCAGCAATGCAATGTTCTGAAGAGCTCGGATTTTGACATTGAGCTCATTTTCATGTTCTGCGGGGTGGGAAACATTGAAGACCCACATAATATTCGGATGCAACATTTCCTAAGAAGTTATCATATCTCAAAATGAAAGGTTGAACTCAATTTAGCAGCAATGTAAACTTTTGAAACTCGATTTCAGAATTAAGCTCATTTTCATGTTCTGCAGGGTGGGAAACATTGAACATCCACATTATATTGGGATGCCAATTTTTCTTGAGCGGTTATCATCTCAAAATGGAAGGTTGAACTCAATTTAGCAGCATTGCAAACTTCTGAAGAACTTGGATTTTGAAATTAAGCTCATAATCATGTTCTGCGGGTTGTGAAACATATAACATCCACATACTGTTCGGATGCAACTTTTCCTAAGAAGTTATCATATCTCAAAATTGAAGGTTGGGTTAGGGTTAGGTTTAGGGGTTAGGGTTAGGGTTAGGGTTAGGGTTAGAGTTAGGGGTTAGGGTAAGGGTTAGGGTTGGGGTTGGGGTTGGGGTTGGGGTTGGGGTTGGGATTGGGGTTGGGGTTAGGGTTGGGGTTAGGGTTAGGGTTAGGGTTAGGGTTAGGGTTAGGATTTTTTCCTAAGAAGTTATCAATCTCAAAATGGAAGGTAGACCTGAACTTAGCAGCAATGCAATGTTCTGAAGAGCTCGGATTTTGAAATTGAGGCTCATTTTCATGTTCTGCGGGGTGGGAAACATTGAAGATCCACAGAATATTCGGATGCAACATTTCCTAAGAAGTTATCATATCTCAAAATGGAAGGTCGAACTCAATTTAGCAGCAATGTAAACTTTTGAAACTCGATTTCAAAATTAAGCTCATTTTCATGTTCTGCAGGGTGGGAAACATTGAACATCCACATTATATTGGGATGCTAGTTTTTCTTGAGCGGTTATCACCTCAAAATGGAAGGTTGAACTCAATTTAGCAGCATTGCAAACTTCTGAAGAACTCGGATTTTGAAATTAAGCTCATAATCATGTTCTGCGGGTTGTGAAACATATAACATCCACATACTGTTCGGATGCAACTTTTCCTAAGAAGTTATCATATCTCAAAATTGAAGGTTGGGTTAGGGTTAGGGTTAGGGTTAGGGTTAGGGTTAGGGTTAGGGTTAGGGTTAGGGTTAGGGTTAGGGTTAGGGGTTAGGGTTAGGGTTAGGGTTAGGGTTAGGGTTGGTGTTGGGGTTGGGGTTGGGGTTGGGGTTGGGGTTGGGGTTAGGGTTAGGGTTGGGGTTGGGGTTAGGGTTAGGATTAGGGTTAGGGTTAGGGTTTTTCCTAAGAAGTTATCAATCTCAAAATGGAAGGTAGACCTGAACTTAGCAGCAATGCAATGTTCTGAAGAGCTCGGATTTTGAAATTGAGCTCATTTTCATGTTCTGCGGGGTGGGAAACATTGAAGATCCACAGAATATTCGGATGCAACTTTTCCTAAGAAGTTATCATATCTCAAAATTGAAGGTTGGGTTAGGGTTAGGGTTAGGGGTTAGGGTTAGGGTTAGGGTTAGGGTTAGAGTTAGGGGTTAGGGTTAGGGTTAGGGTTAGGGTTGGGTTGGGGTTGGGGTTGGGGTTGGGGTTGGGGTTGGGGTTGGGGTTGGGGTTGGGGTTGGTGTTGGGGTTGGGGTGGGGTTAGGGTTAGGGTTGGGGTTAGGGTTAGGATTAGGGTTAGGGTTAGGGTTTTTCCTAAGCAGTTTTCATATCTCAAAATGGTAGGTCGAACTCAATTTAGCAGCAACGCAAACTTTTGAAGAAGAGCTCGGATTTTGAAACGAAGCTCATTTTCATGTTCTGCCGGTTGGGAAACATTGAACATCCACATTATATTGGGATGCTAGTTTTTCTTGAGCGGTTATCACCTCAAAATGGAAGGTTGAACTCAATTTAGCAGCAGTGCAAACTTCTGAAGAACTCGGATTTTGAAATTAAGCTCATAATCATGTTCCGCAGGTTGTGAAACATATAACATCCACATACTGTTCGGATGCAACTTTTCCTAAGAAGTTATCATATCTCAAAATTGAAGGTTGGGTTAGGGTTAGGGTTAGGGGTTAGGGTTAGGGTTAGGGTTAGGGTTAGAGTTAGGGGTTAGGGTTAGGGTTAGGGTTAGGGTTAGGGTTAGGGTTAGGGTTGGTGTTGGGGTTGGGGTTGGTGTTGGGGTTGGGGTGGGGTTAGGGTTAGGGTTGGGGTTAGGGTTAGGATTAGGGTTAGGGTTAGGGTTTTTCCTAAGAAGTTATCAATCTCAAAATGGAAGGTAGACCTGAACTTAGCAGCAATGCAATGTTCTGAAGAGCTCGGATTTTGAAATTGAGCTCATTTTCATGTTCTGCGGGGTGGGAAACATTGAAGATCCACAGAATATTCGGATGCAACTTTTCCTAAGAAGTTATCATATCTCAAAATTGAAGGTTGGGTTAGGGTTAGGTTTAGGGGTTAAGGTTAGGGTTAGGGTTAGGGTTAGAGTTAGGGGTTAGGGTTAGGTTAGGGTTAGGGTTGGGGTTGGGGTTGGGGTTGGGGTTGGGGTTGGGGTTGGGGTTGGGGTTGGTGTTGGGGTTGGGGTGGGGTTAGGGTTAGGGTTGGGTTGGGGTTAGGGTTAGGGTTAGGGTTAGGGTTAGGGTTTTTCCTAAGAAGTTATCAATCTCAAAATGGAAGGTAGACCTGAACTTAGCAGCAATGCAATGTTCTGAAGAGCTCGGATTTTGAAATTGAGCTCATTTTCATGTTCTGCGGGGTGGGAATCATTGAAGATCCACATAATATTCGGATGCAACATTTCCTAAGAAGTTATCATATCTCAAAATGGTAGGTCGAACTCAATTTAGCAGCAACGCAAACTTTTGAAGAAGAGCTCGGATTTTGAAACGAAGCTCATTTTCATGTTCTGTGGGTTGGGAAACATTGAACATGCACATGATAGTAGGGTTCTAGTTTTTCTTGAGCAGTTATCACTGCTAAATGGCAGGTTGAACTCTATTTAGTAGCAATGCAAATTTCTGAAGAAGACCTCAGATTTTGGAATTCTCATTTTCATGTTCTGCAGATTGGGAAACATTGAACATCCACATAATATTCGGATGAAACTTTTCCTAAGAAGTTATCATATCTCAAAATGGAAGGTCGACCTGAATTTGGTAGCAATGCAATGTTCTGAAGAGCTCGGATTTTGAAATTAAGCTCATTTTCATGTTCTGCGGGGTGGGAAACATTGAAGATCCACAGAATATTCAGATGCAACATTTCCTAAGAAGTTATCATATCTCAAAATGGTAGGTCGAACTCAATTTAGCAGCAACGCAAACTTTTGAAGAAGAGCTCGGATTTTGAAACGAAGCTCATTTTCATGTTCTGCCGGTTGGGAAACATTGAACATCCACATTATATTGGGATGCTAGTTTTTCTTGAGCGGTTATCACCTCAAAATGGAAGGTTGAACTCAATTTAGCAGCAGTGCAAACTTCTGAAGAACACGGATTTTGAAATTAAGCTCATAATCATGTTCTGCAGGTTGTGAAACATATAACATCCACATACAGTTCGGATGCAACTTTTCCTAAGAAGTTATCATATCTCAAAATTGAAGGTTGGGTTAGGGTTAGGGTTAGGGTTAGGGTTAGGGTTAGGGTTAGGGTTAGGGTTAGAGTTAGGGGTTAGGGTTAGGGTTAGGGTTGGTGTTGGGGTTGGGGTTGGGGTTGTTGGGGTTGGGGTTGGGGTTAGGGTTAGGGTTGGGGTTAGGGTTAGGATTAGGGTTAGGGTTAGGGTTTTTCCTAAGAAGTTATCAATCTCAAAATGGAAGGTAGACCTGAACTTAGCAGCAATGCAATGTTCTGAAGAGCTCGGATTTTGACATTGAGCTCATTTTCATGTTCTGCGGGGTGGGAAACATTGAAGACCCACATAATATTCGGATGCAACATTTCCTAAGAAGTTATCATATCTCAAAATGAAAGGTTGAACTCAATTTAGCAGCAATGTAAACTTTTGAAACTCGATTTCAGAATTAAGCTCATTTTCATGTTCTGCAGGGTGGGAAACATTGAACATCCACATTATATTGGGATGCCAATTTTTCTTGAGCGGTTATCATCTCAAAATGGAAGGTTGAACTCAATTTAGCAGCATTGCAAACTTCTGAAGAACTTGGATTTTGAAATTAAGCTCATAATCATGTTCTGCGGGTTGTG
>NW_028262633.1:0-9271 GCF_049901715.1 Pseudonaja textilis | reverse complement strand
CCACCACACTACTCCACAACGGTTTACCGCTCTCTCTGAGCAGTTTACAAAGTCAGCATATGGTCCCTAGCAATCTGAAAAAAATAAATAGCTTCTTGGACGGCTTGAGATGGCAGCCAGATAGCAGATTAACAGAGTTGGGAGGGATCCTGGAGGTCGTCTAGTCCAACCCCTGTCGGAGTTCTCTGACGAAAGCAGCGGGAAGCGGAAGAGAAACGGGATCTCCGTTCGGGCTGCTTTGCGAAGGAAAGGAGTCCTCCTGCCCCCGGAAGGAAAGAAAGGGGGCGTTGGAGGGTGGGGGGAGACCAGAAGGAGCCTCTTCGTCCAGACGTTCGGAGCAAGGGAGACGCGGGTTCCAAGGAGGGGAAACGCCTCTCATTTACTTCAGGGTTTTCCGGGGCTTCCCTCCCATTTGGGGATGTCTGTGGGTGGCCCCCGACTTCCCCTCGCTACCTCTCCCGCCCTTGTCTTCCAGGGCAGCAGCAGCTCTTCCTTCGGCAGAATCTACCCATGAAATGAACTTGTGGTTTATGTGTTGGGACTTTTGAGCCGGGAGGGGGCCAGAGCGAGCGGAACGACCAATGGGAATTCTCCCTGCTTGAAGTGTCATCGGTCTCCGGGCAGAGTCCTTTGGATGTCCCCGAAGCAGGGTTGCCATCTGGCCGTTTTCCGGCCAAATATCGAGAAATCTGGCCGTATTTCCTATCTGCTTGGCTGTGAAAAAAAAATGATGTCTCCGGCCAAATTTATGGCCGTACGAAAGTTGCTTGGCCGTGAAATCAGCCGGATGGTAATCCAGCCGCTCTCCTCCTCTCGCGCATGCACGTCCCCGTGAGCAAAAGGAGGACCAGCGCGTCCTCTGGCGCTCTCCTTCCCTCGCGCATGCGCGTCCTCTCAGTTCTCCGACACCCCGCTTCCTCTCAACTCCCGTCACACACACCCTTCGGGGACCTTGGCGCCCGGCCACGCCCCTTCCCGCCTGTGACCCGAGCAGGGGCGGGCTCCTCCTCCCGTCAACACCCCACCCATTCCTATTACGGCTCATTCCAAGGCCACGCCCCTCGGCTTCCCCAGCCATCCCGAGCTCTCCTTCCCTCGCGCATGCGCGTCCCGTGAGCAAAAGGAGGACCAGCGCGTCCTCCGGCGCTCTCCTTCCCTCGCGCATGCACAAAAAATAATTTGGGCGAATTTTGACTATCTCCTCGCGGGTGAAGTCCAGGGAGACTCTGCCCGGAGACCAATGACGCTCACGCAGGGAGGATTCCCATTGGTGCTTCCGCTCGTTCCTTTGAGTGATGGGCGGGCTCCTGCCTGAGGGGAGCTGCACTCTGATTGGCCGCTGCGGGTGGAAAGGGAGCGTTTCCCTTCTTTCCCGCCTTTTTCTTCTCTGGGCGAGGGTTGCCAGATCGCAGCTTGGCTCTGCACACTCTCTCTCCACACACACACACACACACGCACTCTCTCTCTCTCTCTCTCTCTCTCTCTCTACACACACACCACACACACCACACACACACATACACACACACTACACACACACACACACACACACAAGAAGACATGCCCTTACACACACACACACACACACACACAAGAAAACATGCTGTTACACACAGACAGACAAGAACACATGCCCTTACACACACACACAAGAAGACATGCCCTTACACACACACAAAGAAAACACATGCCCTTACACACACACAAGAAGACATGCCCTTACACACACACACACACAAGAACACATGCCCTTACACACACAAGAAGACATGACCTTACACACACACACACACAAACACAAGAAAACACATGCCCTTACAGACACACACACACACAAGAACACATGCCCTTACACACACACACAAAAAGACATGCCCTTACACACACACACACGAACACATGCCCTTACACACACACACACAAGAAAACACATGCCCTTACACACACACACACAAGAAAACACATGCCCTTACACACACACACAAGACATGCCCTTACACACACACACAAGAAAACACATGCCCTTACACACACACACACACACACACCCGCCACAAGCTTATGCCCTAAAGCGTTGGGTCTTCCAGCCCGTTGTGAGAAATGACGGGGGCTTGGCAGCCACCGAGGAGGAAGCGGTAAAAAGCGGGGAAAGGAAACCTCCCACACCGAAGCCAACCCCCCAACCACAGAGGAGCAGTTGCGTCGCCCCTTCAGCTTCGTCCGCCCATGTGGGAGGCAGGAAGTTTCTTCCAGGGGTCGTTTCAAAGGCCCCTCCGGGCTGGCCAGGAGCCTTTGCGTTTTGCTGCCTTCTCCCAGCCCTCACAAAAAAATGTTTTTTTTCCACTAAGGTGGAAAAACCAAGCCGCAGCAGTTGGCCGGATGGGCCTTTTTTGAGGGTGGGTGGGTCAGGAACCGCTCTTGAGGGAAGGTCCCCACCGCGCGGGGCAGGACAACTGAGGGGGGCAAAGCGGTTGCTTTTTGGGCCCATCTTCCCCGCCCCCCAAGTCCCCAAACTTTTTTTTCTTTGTAAACCTGAGGGGAAGAGTTACAAAGAAGACAGTTATTTTCATGCGAAGAGATTGGACTGAAAACCAGTATTTGGCCAACATTTCGATTTCATGGCCAAGCAACTTTCATAGGGCCAAATTTCCTACGACCAAATATATTTGGCTGGAGACATGACTTTTTTTTTCACAGCCGAACAGATTTCTATACGGCCAGATTTCTCGAATTTGGCCGGAAAAACAGCCAAAGGGCAACCCTGGTCAGAGCGCCCAGTTGTAGTTGATTGGTTGGAAGGTGCTGCGGGCCCCTGCGTGAGGCAATCTATGTTATGATTGGTTGCTGGTTGAGAAGGGGGGGGGGTCTCCTTTTCCCGCCTTTTTTCTTCTGTGTGCTCTGTATGCTGTTCTGGGGTTTACCTGATGATTTACCTCACGATGCTCCTGTGAGGAAGAGAGAGAGTGAGGGAGAGAGAGAGAAAGGGAAAGAGAAAGAGTGTGAGGGAGAGAAAGAGAGACAGTGGGGGGACAGTGTGATGGAGAGAAGGAGAGGAAGAGAAAGAGTGAGGGAGAGAGAAAGAGAGAAAGTGAGGGAGAGAAAGAGAAAGAATGGGACAGTGAGGGAGAGAAGGAGAGGAAGGGAGAAAGAGAGAGAAAGGGACAGTGTGAGGGAGAGAAGGAGAGGAAGAGAGAGAGAGAAAAGGACAGTGAGGGAGAGAAGGAGAGGAAGAGAGAAAGAGTGAGGGAGAGGAAGAGAAAGAGAGAGAGGGAAAGAGGAAGACAGAAAGAAAGAGAAAGAGAGAAAGAAAAAGGGACAGTGTGAGGGAGAGAAGAAGAGAGAAAGAGTGAGGGAGAGGAAGAGAGAAAGAGAGAGAGAAAGAGGGAAAGGGACAGTGTGAGGGAGAGAAGGAGAGGAAGAGAGAAAGAGAGTGAGGGAGAGGAAGAGAAAGGGAGGGAGAGAGAAAGGCAAGAGAAAGCATGTGAGGGAGAGAGAAAACTGAGGGAGAGAGTAACAGAGAGAGAAAGAGAAAGCAAGAGAGAAAGAAAGGGAGAGAAAGAGAGAAAGGGACAGTGTGAGGGAGAGAAGGAGAGGAAGAGAGAAAAGAGTGAGGGAGAGAAAGGAAGGGAGAAAGAGAAAGGGACAGTGTGAGGGAGAGAAGGAGAGGAAGAGAGAAAGGGAGAGAAAGAGAAAGAAAGGGACAGTGTGAGGGAGAGGAAGAGAGAGCGAAAGAGAGAAAGGGACAGTGTGAGGGAGAGAAGGAGAGGAAGAGAGAGAGAGAAAGGGAGAGAGAGAGAGAGAGAAAGGGACAGTGTGAGGGAGAGAAGGAGAGGTATGTTGTAACATGGCATCCAATGACCTCTGGCCTGCTGGATTGATGTTGCTGCTGCTGCTGCTGAAGATGGTGCGGATGGTGCTTTCCTCATTTTGAAGTATATTAGTTCTTGTAATCCACAAAAAACTAGAGGATACATCCATTAGTTATAATCCGAGGGAAAGACAAAAATATAAGTTGCAATGCAAGGATTATTAGGCTTTTAGTCCCATCATTCTTGTGGTTATTCTTCCGGTGCTTCCAACCCTAATCCCTTCTTATCATAAAAAATTGGTAAGCCGGCAAATTGTAATCCACATAGGTCCACCAAACCCCCAGAATTCAACCACCAATTGTTTCATATCCACAGGTAGAGTGGTCACAGAACAAAAAATAAATAAGAGAAAGAGAAGTCCTTTGCCGTTCTCGGCTTCTATTTCACTGTATTGGTTTAGTTTCCACTTGAGTTCCAAGAGCGGCACTGTTTAAAAATAGACGATCTCGAGTCTTCAGCATTTTATGATAATTGGAATGCGTGGTATAATTGGTTATCTCAGAGATAAACTGTTCAATGAACAATGGGTAATTTAAGCATAGATAGTGATAAGATGTGTATATTTAAAGTAGGGTAGGAGAATTGGATCTTGCAGACTGTCAAAAAGGATATCTGTCTGTTTTTAAATGTATTTTCTTTTTCTTCCATTTCTTTGTTTTCTTCTTTCTTTTATACCTCTTTTTCTCCTTTTTCGGTTCGCAAGACCGAGCGTTTTTTTTTCCTTTTTTTCCTTTTTCTTCTTCTGCCCTGTTGTATATGTAATGTTGATATGTTTTTAATTGTAAATTCAAAAAATTTATTCAAAAAAATAATAGAAGATCTCCGTGTTTCGCTCTGGGTCTCAGCTATTCAGCATAAACAACTGATAATGGGAAAGTTGTATATCTAGCAGTCAGTTCTTCAGTCTCTCGAGGTTATATTCCCCCGCTTCCTTTTGTCACTTGCATCTCCTGGCTTTCACTTCTGCCTGTAGGTGGTGCTGTTGCTGCTTCGCTCTTTTTCTTCCTTTTTTTGGTATCATATACTCCGAACTAAGTTTTATTTTTTTAAAAAAGATCTGCATGTCCAAGTTTTGTAAGATCCAAAGGCTTCTAAATTAATCAATATTATAATGAATAAAACCTCGTTGAGGGTTTACAACCTGTGGCCTTTGTTCCCATCATAAACTCCACCCGCAGTTCAAAGGACGAGGAAAAACTCCGCAGAGCAGAAGCAAAGGAGACTGGCAGATCCACCCGATTCCCTCCAACCAGGTGAGACCCCAGAAGCATCAGGATCCCCCAAGTGGGCATTTCACAGGGCCGCAGGGTGAGCTCCTCCTGGGCCTGTTGTGGGAAGCGGTTCAGGGAGCAGCCGAGAGCAAGAGGCTGCTGATCTCTGGGAAAGGCCAACAGGTAGATGGGACAAGCGGAGATCCTGATGTTAGCAAAATGCCGGTGGGGAGGGAGGCTAATGGAGGGGAATGAGTAGATGAGATCCTAACCTTGGGAAGTGGATCCTGAGATGTTTAGGATCCCTTGTGTTAGGAAAGGCAACTTCGGGGTTGGGGGGGGTGGATGAGAAAAGCAGGTGACTTAGCAACAAGTGTCGCACAGAAGCAGCTGTGTTGTTGTGGGGGATGTTCTAAGAAATTTGGGTGGGGGGAATTGCTCCTTTTCTGAAGGCTGCTGAATTCTCTTCTGGCAGACAACTAAGGTGAGGCCGGGAATCGAGAGCAGGGAAGCAACAACTTCTTTTGACACACACACACACACACACACACACACACACCACTCCTTATCCTCCTCAAATCCATCTCCCCCGCCCACAATTGCAAAACCTGATCTTCCCGGAGGAAGTTTTTGTCTTGCCATTTTAATTTTTTGGTGCCATTTCTTCTTTTCCTACCCTGTTTCTCCAACAAGGCGGCCTCCCCGAATCAGAAGTCCCAGCATGTTTTATAGGCGTGAAATGAAATTAAGCCCCTCCCCCCCCAAATTAAGGCCTATATTAAAACATGTGAAATGGGGGGGAAATGGCAGGGGGGGGCTTGCCGTTAGGAAGTACTTTTGTCGCGCACCCGGATATGGTGCTGCCTGTGTTGACCCCGATGCGAAGTGTCCCACCAACACTGAGGTCAACATCCAAGCTGTCACTGCCGGCCCGAAGATGCAAGGGGGAATTAAGTCACCCCGAAAAGATGGCCTAGCCGTTTTTTCGGCTCAAAAAAAAAAAAAAGTCCCGGCTTTATTATACGAGAAAGACGGTATTACATTTAATTGATGTTTTATTAATTTATTAATTCCATTTTCTCTTTGACATTACATCATTTTTATCTCCAGCTTTTTGTGTCCTTCTTGTAGTGGTTTTTTTCCCCCTGCCATTTTTTTTTCTTGTTTCTTCTTGCTATATGTTATGGCTCATCCTTGCATGTATGCTTTAGCCGTATCCCAGACATTTTGTAGTGACGTTTCTTCTTTTTCCTTTTTTTTTTTTTTAAGTCAGTTTCTCTTTCCATTCTTTGCATAAACTCCTTGTCCTTTAGTCTAGCTTGGTTCGGTGTCCCTCTCAATTTCATCCTCCTTTGCCCCTTCCACCTGACTATGATTGGATCATGGTCTGCCCATATGTTCATTTTGATATCAACCTCTTTGGATATCAGAATGATTCCTACCTTGTTGACCTTTGAGAAACGCATGAAGACTAGATTGTACGCCTGGGCCTGGGTCCTTGACTGTGTCAAGGGCCTCATTTTCTGGCTGTCTTAAATTCCAAAGCAGCCATTTTTCTAAGTGCCAAGTATATTTACTGTGCAACGTTTGAATCATTCTATTTGATGATGGATACTGCCCAGCGGCCCTTGACAAAATGGCGGCTATAGAAATCAATATGGAAAGTGATGGCCCAGGTACTGTTTTCCACCACCCGTTTCCCTCTTCAACAGGCAACAAGTGGTAACCACATCATACAATCCTCTCTTGCTCTCCTAGCTGATCCTTTTTCCTTTCTTTTTTAATAAAGTTTTATCAGGGTTTTCACACATACAAAATACAAGGAAAACATCTTTTGTGAAAATAGCATGGTCCCGGGTTGAACTTCTTTATACAGGCACAAGACTCAAATTTCATGCTTCTTTTTGTATTTTATTCCATATTGTCTGCTCTCATGTCCGGTGACATCCATATCGTCTCTATTCTAGACCATGATTGATGTCCGTTCGAATAGAACAATGGGCGAGAGCACCCAGTTGTAGTTGATTGGTTGGAAGGTGCTGGGGGCCCCTGCGTGAGGCAATCTATGTTATGATTGGTTGCTGGTTGAGAAGGGCGGGGTGTTCTCTTTTTCCCGCCTTTTTTCTTCTGTATGCTCTGTATGCTGTTCTGGGGTTTACCTGATGATTTACCTCAAGATGCTCCTGTGAGGAAGAGAGAAAGAGAGTGAGGGAGAGAGAGAGAAAGAGAAAGGGAAAGAGAGAAAGAGTGTGAGGGAGAGAAAGGGAGAGAGAGAGAGAGAGAGGACAGTGTGATGGAGAGAAGGAGAGGAAGAGAGAAAAAGAGTGAGGGAGAGAAAGAGAGAGAAAGAAAGAGAACGGGACAGTGAGGGAGAGAAGGAGAGGAAGAGAGAATGAGAGTGAGGGAGAGAAAGAGAGGAAGAGAGAGAAAGGGAAAGAGAAAGTGTGTGGGAGAGAAAGAGAAAGGGACAGTGAGGGAGAGAAGGAGAGGAAGAGAGAAAGAGTGAGGGAGAGAGAGAGAAAGATAGAGAAAGGGAAAGAAAGAGTGTGAGGGAGAGAAAGAGGGAAGGGAAGGGAAGAGAAAATGGAATGGAAGAGAATGGAAGAGAAGAGAATAGGAATGGAATAGAATAGAATAGAATAGAATAGAATAACAGAGTTGGAAGGCACCTTGGAGGTCTTCTAGTCCAACCCCCTGCTGAGGCAGGAAACCCTATCCCATTTCAGACAGATGTTGATTCGATCTCTTCTTAAAAACCTTCCCGTGTTGGAGCTTTCACAACTTCTGGAGGCAACATCTCTAAGTGAATCTGTGATTCTGTGAGCAACTCAATCTTCCTACCTGCTTTGCCTGATTTGGGGCTAAAAGTTGCTCTTTTTGAATGAAAAATTCAATATTTTCATATGAGTTTGCTTGCAAGCAAATTTCACATGACAGACTGAACTAGCTGATGGCAGAATCATGGGTCTCTAAGTGAATCTGTGATTCTGTGAGCAACTCAATCTGCCTGCCTGCTTTGCCTGCTTTGGGCTAAAAGTTGCTCTTTTTGAATGAAAAATTCAATATTTTCATATGAGTTTGCTTGCAAGCAAATTTCACGTGACAGACTGAGCTAGCCGATGGCAGAATCATGGATCTCTAAGTGAACCTGTGATTCTGTGAGCAACTCAATCTGCCTGCCTGCTTTGCCTGCTTTGGGCTAAAAGTTGCTCTTTTTTGAATAAAAAATTCAATATTTAGATACATGGTTTGTTACAAGTTAATTTTGTGAGTTTGCTTGCAAGCAAATTTTATGGGACAGACTCAGCTAGCCGATGGCAGAAACACTGATCTCTGAATGAATCTGTGATTCTGTGAGCAACTCCATCTGCCTGCCTGCTTTGCCTGCTTTGGGGTAAAAGTTGCTCTCTTTTTTTAATAAAAAAAAACCAATCTTGACATGAATATTTATAATATTTAGATACAAGCCATGCCCAGCCAGTCACATGACCACCAAGACACACCCACAAATTAGGCCACGCCCACAGAACCGGTTGTTAAGAAATTTGAATCCTACCCCTGCCTCTGTGTGGGTGTGGGTGTGGGTGTGTGTAAGAGAGAAAGAGAGAGAGGTAAGATCAGATCTCTCTCTCTTCTCTCTCTCTGTCTCTTTCTCTCTCTCTCTTGCTCTCTCTCTCTCTCTTTCTCTCTCTCTCCCACCAACGTCAGCAAGCCACTGTCAGTCCAAATTCATATTCGTGGTCCCCGGGATTTAAAAGTATGAGTTTGACGGTCCCTGAGGTCCAAAAGGTTGGCGACCTAGCCTGACCTCCACTGTACTTGTGCATTTTTGTTTTTCTTGCCTAAGTGTAGAAACCTGACCTTTTTTTCACTCTTGAAGTTCATTTGGTTCAATAGAGCCCAAGGTTCACAAGGATACTATTCAAAGGATGTCATGAAACTCACCTTTGCCTGAGGAGTTACCCATGGCGGCCCCTCCAAGTCTTGGGCACTGCCACCAACTGTGCACTGAGACTGCTGCGGCTCCTACCCCAAAAGTGGAGGGTTTCCTTGCTCGGCTAACCCAGAAGGTGGACTCAACGTCAGGGAGGGGAATGTGGTTTGTGCGCACACCCTGCACCCCGTCACAGAGTCAACTGTTTGGTTTCTCCTCTCTTATAAAGCGGCAGAAGCGTCGGCCATTGCAGGAGA
>NW_028262632.1:0-9345 GCF_049901715.1 Pseudonaja textilis | reverse complement strand
GATCATTTATATCCTTGCCACATTTGTCCAACAGTGGATTTCTCACAGCTGCCCCCAACTGTAGCGGTGGGTTTCCTGGCACAATTTGGCGATGTGTCTGTGCAAAATGACAGAATCATAGAGTTGGATGGGATCTTGAGGGCTTTCTAATCCAAACCCTCTTCAAGAAGCAGACCCGATACCATTTTGGACAACCATTTATCTGAGCTGTGGGTTTAATTGGAGTCTTTTTCCTTACATAGAAAAAAACATGCCGTGTGCTCCAGAAGACAATAGAACCGAACATCATTTCTTCCCCAACAGGGGTTAATTTCCACAGAGGCCTGGGATGAACTGCTACCAGAGGTAGGAGGATCTTCCTGGCAGAGACTGGATATATGACTTTGCACATGATTTTTCTTAACTTAAGCCAGAAGTGTTCAGTGAGTTTGTTTATTTGTATATTTAATTAAGTTGACATGGAGCAACTTTCACTCGTCTCTGAACTGCTAGGTGGGCAGGAGATGGGGCAGGGAACATGGGCTCACCCATCAGGCAGCACTGGGGACTCAAACCTCGCCTACCAGTTTTCCAGCTGGCAAACTCAGAGTCTTTACCGGTTGAGCCATCGCACCTTTAATGTACACAAGTTTCAGATGCAGAAACTTTCAGCCTAAGCATTTTAGTGAACTGTCTTTCATAATAATCCCCCATCGCTAATGTAGGTCACCATGTCATCCCTTCCTCTCCGGCTGATGGTATTCAATTTCAGGGCCACTGAGAAGTTGAGCCCCTTGTTTATCTATCTAATGTTGAGCAAAGAGTATTAGGTGGAGACGCAGGATTGTCGGAGGCAGAAGGAAGTAGAAAAACTGAGGCTGGCAAGGAGGAGGATTTCTCCCTGCTTCCCTTCCTTTCTCTTGGCCTCTCAGGGCTGGGAGACAGCCGGTCGGCCCTTTTGTCCATCCTGCTGGGCCTGGTGGAAGGTCTCCAAGAAACTCACAATCCTTGTTGAGATCAAACAAAGGGACACTCAGAATCTATTTTCCATCGTGAGATTTCTCCATGCCAAGAACTGACCGTGCCTTTTTCTTCTTCTTTTGTATTTGTTCGATTTAAGGTTCAGTAGTGGTCTAGACATACCTCTAAGATGCAAGACAACGGTACATCTTCCCTCGTCAATGTGCTGTTATTCTGATCTCCTCACCTAGAGGAACCTGATTAAATCTCTCAACATGTGAATGAACCTGAATAAAGCTTTCGCATCACCCTCTTCGTCTTTTTTCTTGTCTTTCCTTGATATTAATTAATAAATTGTATGTACACTGAGAGCATATGCACCAAGACAAATTCCTTGTGTGCCTATTCACACTTGGCCAATAAAGAATTCATTCATTCATTCATTCAATTTGATATTGGTTTATAATGTCATGGGAAAGGTGGAATGAGAGATGACAGAACAACGCTATTCAATCCATATTTATTCACATGGAACAACCTAAAAATGCATGTGGAGATTGGAACAATAGATATACCTGAGGACTAGAGAGTTGGGTTCATTAATTTGTTAAAGTCAAGGAACAAATTCTCGCATGAAAAATCAAGGGGGTCATAAGGAACCTTCAACCTTCATTTCCTGTATAGAAGAAAAGACAATTCAACTGTGCTGAAAACAACCCTACGGTCCCCAAACTTTAAAAAAACTTAAAACTTTTCCACCTTAAAATATATTCTCTCATTTATTTAACCGATATGCTGAATATATAAAGAGGGAATCTGAACTGGAAGAAGAAGAGTATCATTTTAAAACTGGGGGAAGAAATGGTATGCATTTGGCCACCTTTCATTGCTTTCTACCTGGCAATATAAAAAGGTAGAGACAAGCACAGTTTTTCTAACTGTGAAGTCACGGCTGCAGCAAAGATAGAATCACAGCAAAGGGACGCACCTTCCAGTCCAACCTTCTCACCCTGGCAAGGAATGATGTGGTTTTGCTTTTTTTGTTTTCGTAATGTCCCTTGGCCTTTTAAGATGAATGTTGGGTGACACCTGGCTCTCTGCCTCCATCCTGTCTTGTCAAGGAAATGTAGCCATCCCATGAAATCCCCATTTCTGTTTGACGCAGGAGTCCATGTTTTTGAGGGACGTTCAGAAGGACATCAAGGAATGGAGCCACGTCAAGGGAGGGGTGATATTCCACAGGGGGCCCCCAGAAGAAAAGGCCCTTATCCAGGCTCCCTCCAGAGCAAACTCTAGTCCAGCAAACAGGACACAGAGCATACATCTCCTGCTGATTCCCATAGGGTGGGCCATACCGAAGGGAGAGGCTTTCCTGCAATTAACCATCGTTTCGAGTAACCGCAAAAGGCTTTCAAGACCGAAACCAGCACTTCTAACTGGGCCCAGAAGCAAACTGGCAACCAAGGGGTAGCAAAGCGGAGGTTACAACATACAGAGGTTACACATATCTGCCTGCACAGCTGCATTTGGGGACGATTGTAACACAACTCACGTCTAGCTCTTCTTCTGAACTGGAAAGGGTAATACAAGCTGCCTTTGCACCATTTTGGGATGGCTTACAACATGAAAAATAAAACCATAACCACGCATATAAGCATATAAAGGGACCTTAAAATGGCAATAGAAATAGAGGCATAGAAATAGGCCTATAGCAAGGGTGCCAAACTCAAGGCCCTGGGGCTGGATCCCACTTATGGGGGGCTTAGGTCTTCCACCCAGGGGCCACCCGGGATACAGGAAAGGACCAGCCTGCAGTGCCTCTTCCAGCAAAAATGGAGCTTCTTTTTAACTGGCAGACGGTTGCAAGAAGCCGTTGCAGTCAAAAACGGAGCTTGGGAGCCTGTTTCTACTGGCAGAGTGCTCGGGCCACCATAGACACCCCAACACAAGTGAGGTCGAGTTGGCCACCCCACCCTGGCCACATCCACACTGCCCCCCGCTTTCCTGAGGTCAAGCATAACCCTGATGCAGCTATCAATGAATTGGAGTTTGACACCCCTGGCCTATTGTATAGATATACATGTTAATGTAGACACATTGCACATTCCATCAAATGACAGTTTTATTCTTATTGTGGGAAATCATCAAAGCTTCAGCTGGAACCCTTGATAGCAAAATCCTTCGTTTCAGGATGATTGTAACACAACTCAACGTCTAGCTCTTCTTCAGAACTGGAAAGGGTACTATAACACCTCTGAAATTTCAGAAACCTAAGATCATGAAAGCCTAATCTGGTTGTTAGGTTGGTGATAGAAATGGTCATTCCTCAGAACAATATTCAGTGTCCAACCAAAGAACTATGTTCATGTTCATACTGAAAATATGAAAAAAAAAATTATGAAAATTGGGCAAAAATGAAGCCTCCGTCATGTCAAGCCCAAAACTGACATCAGTGTAGCCATTTTAGTTTTTCTTAGTACAGGTGAAACTTGAAAAATTAGAATATCGTACAAAAGTTTATTTATTTCAGTAATGCAGCTTAAAAGGTGAAACTAATATATGGGATAGATTCATTACATGCAAAGCAAGATAGTTCAAGCCGTGATTTGTCATAATTGTGATGATCATGGCTGACAGCTCATCAAAACCCCAAATCCATAATCTCAGAAAATTAGAATATTTTATTCTAATTTCACAGTAATCCCATGGTCATTGAACCAGGATTTGGTGCTTTTGGCAGTGTGGGCAGGTGCCAAGTCCTGCTGGAAAATGAAGTCAACATCCCCATAAAGCTCGTCTGCAGAAGGAAGCATGAAGTCCTCCAAAATCTCCTGGTAGACGGTTGTGTTGACCCTGGACTTAATGAAGCACAGTGGACCAACACTAGCAGATGACATGGCTCCCCAAATCAACACAGACTGTGGAAACTTCACACTGGACTTCAAGCATCTTGCAGTGTGTGCCTCTCCATTCTTCCTCCAGACTCTGGGTCCTTGGTTTCCAAATGAGATGCAAAAGTTGCTCTCATCAGAAAAGAGGACTTTGGACCACTGAGCAACACACCAGTTCTGTTTTTCTTTAGCCCAGGTAAGACGCTTCTGACATTGTTTGTTGTTCAGGAGCGGCTTGACAAGAGGAATACGACATTTGAAGCCCATGTCCAGGATCTGTCTGTGTGTGGTGGCTCTTGATGCGCTGACTCCAGCCTCAGTCCACTCTTTGTGAAAGTCCCCAACACTTTTGAATGGCCTTTTCCTGACAATCCTCTCCAGGCTGCGGTCATCCTTGCTGATCGTGCACCTTTTTCTTCCACACTTTTCCCTTCCACATAACTTTCCATTAATGTGCTTGGATACAGCACTTTGGGAACATCCAACTTCTTTTGCAATTACCTTTTGAGGCTTTCCCTCCTTATGGAGGGCGTCAATGGTGGTTTTCTGCACAACTGTCAGGTCAGCAGTCTTTCCCATGATTGTGATTCCTACTGAACCAGACTGAGAGACCATTTAAAGGCTCAGGAACCCTTTGCAGGTGTTATGGCTTCATTAGCTGATTAGAGTGGGACACTTTGAGCCTAGAATATTGAACCTGTTCACAATGTTCTGATTTTCTGAGGTTGTGGATTTGGGCTTTTCATGAGCTGTAAGCCATAATCATCTCAATTATGACACATCACAGCTTGAACTATCTTGCTTTGCAGGTAATGAGTCTATCTCATATATTAGGTTCGCCTTTTAAGTTGCATTACTGAAATAAGTGAACTTTTGCACGATATTCTAATTTTTCGAGTTTCACCTGCATGTATTCTTTTTCTTATTTTCTCTGTGGCAGTCATGGAGGGAAGGGTTTGGGGCTTGACACATTGCTAAGGTGGGAGGGGTAGAGATAGAGAGAGTTGTTTAGGCTAGGTGATCTTTCCCATGGGAAGCGAGGGGTCCACGCTGGGGCCCCTAGAGGTGGAGATTTATGACATCAAGCAACGTTGAATTACTTCTATTGGAGAATGTGACTTTGGGGCGTTGTTTCTAACTTCTATTATAGTGGGGTAATTCCGGGTTGGGTCAGATCCAGAATTACCATGGACTTAGCCAACTTGATGCTTTCCTAAATAAAATAAATCTTTCTGAAAGATGGACTTTGTATTTTTCTTTTTAAATGGATTTCATCACTTGGAAACGTGACACATTAGTTATACTGTAGACTTCCTTCAATTTTCCCTCTTGCTTTTCTGCTAAGCTCCACAGATCTGTCTAGGGTGTCTATGGTGCAAATCTATTGAAAAATCCGACCCAGGTTGGAGCCTGCAACTTTATCCTGACACACCTCTATTCACCTTCATTTGGTTTCATTAAAATCATGTTCCTTTCATCCAATGTTCTCTTTAGAGTAATCTTGTGGCAGAGTCTGAGATCTTGTTGTGCTCCCTGCTTCTGTTCCTAGCACCTGTGCATCACGAGTGTCTACAGGTGTGTTTTTGTGTGTCTGTCCATGGGTGCCAAAATCTGCAGGATGGCAATTGTAACCCTGCACCCACCAATTTCATCGTCTTCATCCACCCAAAATGGGAATGTTTGTTTAAAATGCTGGCTGTTTTATCACAATCTTCAGTTCTGAGTTGTACAGTACAATTGTGCTGTATTTGGTTGGTCACAGTCGGGGACCGTAGGGTTGTTTTCAGCACAGTTGAATTGTCTTCTCTTTTGTACAGGAAATGAAGGTTGAAGGTTCCTTATGGCCACTTTGATTTATCATGCGAGAATTTGTTCCTTGACTTTAACAAATTAATGAACCCAACTCTCTAGTCCTCAGGTATATCTATTGTTCCAATCTCCACATGCATTTTTAGGTTGTTCCATGTGAATAAATATGGATGGAATAGCGTTGTTGTGTCATCTCCCCTTCCACCATTTCCATGACATTATAAACCAATATCAAGTTGAATGAATGAATGAATGAATGAATGAATGAATGAGTGAATTCTTTATTGGCCAAGTGTGAATAGACATACATGGAATTTGTCTTGGTGCGTATGTTCTCAGTGTACATACAAGTTGTAAATTAATATCAAGGAAAGACAAGAAAAAAGACAAAGAGGGTGATGCGAAAGGTTTATTCAGATTCATTCACATGTTGATAGATTTAATCAGGTTCCTCTAGGTGAGGAGATCAGAATAACAGCACATTGACGACGGAAGATGTACCGTTGTCTTGCATCTTAGAGGTGCCTCTGGACCACTACTGAACCTTAAATCGAACAAATACAAAAGAAGAAGAAAAAGGCATGGTCAGTTCTTGGCATGGAGAAATCTCACGATGGAAAATAGATTCTGAGTGTCCCTTTGTTTGATCTCAACAAGGATTATGAGTTTCTTGGAGACCTTCCACCAGGCCCAGCAGGATGGACAAAAGGGCTGACCAGCTGCCTCCCAGCCCTGAGAGGCCAAGAGAAAGGAGAAATCCTCCTCCTTGCCAGCCTCAGTTTTTCTACTTCCTTCTGCCTCCGACAATCCTGCGTCTCCACCTAATACTCTTTGCTCAACATCAGATAGATAAACAAGGGGCTCAACTTCTCAGTGGCCCTGAAATTGAATATCATCAGCCGGAGAGGAAGGGATGACATGGTGACCTACATTAGCGATGGGGGATTATCATGAAAGACAGTTCACTAAAATGCTTAGGCCGAAAGTTTCTGCATCTGAATATTGTGTGCATTAAAGGTGCGATGGCTCAACCAGTAAAGACTCTGAGTTTGCCGGCTGGAAAACTGGCAGGCCAGGTTTGAGTCCCCAGTGCTGCCTGATGGGTGAGCCCATCTCCTGCCCACCTAGCAGTTCAGAGACGAGTGAATGTGAATAGATCAATAGGTATCACTTCAGCCTGAAGATAACAGTGTCCCAGGCCCCACGTCATATAGTCATGATGGCCACATGACCACAGAGGTGTATTTGGATAATGCGGGTACTCTTGGCTAAGAAATGGACATGACTGAACATGGGGAACCTTTCCTTGAATGTTGATGGGTGTGCATGGATATCTGCTATCTCAAACGGTGTACAGTTGCTCCATGTTAACTTAATTAAATATACAAATAAACAAACTCACTGAGCACTTCTGGCTTAAGTTAAGAAAAATCATGTGCAAAGTCATATATCCAGTCTCTGCCAGGAAGATCCTCCTACCTCTGGTAGCAGTTCATCCCAGGCCTCTGTGGAAATTAACCCCTGTTGGGGAAGAAATGATGTTCGGTTCTATTGTCTTTTGGAGCACACGGCATGTTTTTTTCTATGTAAGGAAAAAGACTCCAATTAAACCCACAGCTCAGATAAATGGTTGTCCGAAATGGTATCGGGTCTGCTTCTTGAAGAGGGTTTGGATTAGAAAGCCCTCAAGGTCCCATCCAACTCTATGATTCTGTCATTTTGCACAGACAAATCGCCAAATTGTGCCAGGAAACCCACCGCTACAGTTGGGGGGCAGCTGTGAGAAATCCACTGTTGGACAAATGTGGCAAGGATATAAATGATCTGCGCTTGCTGCAAAGCAGGGGTGGATACAGCCGGTTCGAACCGGTTCTGGCAAAACGGATGTTAAATTTACATCTGGTTCACAGAATCGATAGTTGAAATGACTGTCTGTCCTCCCCCCACCTCTCCCTTCCCTCCCCTCCCAGGAGTCTGCGTGGAAGGTCTGGGAGGGGGGGAAATGGGCCTTCTGGAAGTGCTGCATTCGCCCTCCCAGAGACCCGAGGGAAGCCTCCGGACTCTGGGGAAGGTGAAAATGGCCTCCCGGAAGTTGCAGTAGGCCGAGCCCACCATGGCCACACCCACCCAGCAACCGGGCGGTGAATCGGTGGCTGGGATTTTTGAATCCCTCCTGTGCTGCAAACCATTTTATGTTCCTTATTTTTCAGATTGGCAGGACCTCCTTCTCAAGCCTGAAGACAAGAGGTTTGTTGTCCATAGCATCTGGGCGGAGGAGGCCAAGCAGCGGGTGGAAGCTAGTCAGGTTGAAAACCCTCCCAAGGGCACTTCCAGCAATTAATTCATGGATAAGCAGGAAAGGAAGGCTAGAGGTGACTATTTTCTCCTCTCCTGAGGCTTCCGGAACCCCTTGACAAGCTTCCTGCAAGAAGTAGAATATTTGCTCAGATCAAGAAGGAGCTTGATTACTCGAATCCGAGCTGGGAGGCAGAAAGCCTCTGTGGTTGGGGAAGTTTTGACACGTAGCCAGCATGAAGAAGAAGGCAATCAGGATGAAGAAAACTCTCTAAGAAAGTAGAAGAAGCAAAAATACAGTAAGTGACCAGAGAAAACATGTCCAGTCACAAAACTCATTGACTCAATGGCTATTTCTTCTACTTTCTTCATTTTCTATCTCTTTTACCCCATTTCTTTAATTTCCAGATAGCTGCTATTCAAAGTGGGAATCCAAATTTCAAACAACAAATTGGAAATAATGACAGCAGTTGAAATCTCTCTTTATTTTTGGAATTCAGCAATGTCTTTTCTCCTGAATGTTCTAGTGGGAGATTTGTGAAGCCATCAACAATAACATAATTTTAATGCACCTTCCTTTCCTCCCTCCCACCCTCCCTCCTTCCTTCCTTCCTGGGAAAAAAGGTCAATCCCGAATCTATATTACTGAGTTGATATATTCCCCCATACAAAAACCGGTGTTTGTTCATTTGTGTATCTACTGTTAATCCTGCTAAATAGCTAGAAAATAAAATCTGAGTCCTCACCGAAAAATTACATCAGCAATGCCTGGATTTTACACTCCTCCCTAATACCACAAAGTGCAATTAATTAGTTTTGCAAATCATTCTTTTTCTACTTTCTCTCTTTTGATGTTCTAAAGGAGCGTCTGATTGCATTTGATGCTCCATTAATATTTATTCGTGTCTTTTTATTTTCAGCTTTACTTCACCCAAATGATATCCAGAAAGCTGCCTCATATTATTCATCTCATTCCTGCAGACATTCCCTTCTTACATCCAACTCAGCTCAAACTCTTGCTGCAAAGCAGAGCCAACAATTTTGCTTACCATCTTGGATTTGGGGAAGAATTAAGGAAACTCTTGGTAGGAGGAATGACAAGGAGTAGCAGGTCTCTCTGAGGCCACTAAGGAATTTGTTCCTCCAGTTTATATAGAAGTAGAAGAAAGCAGTGTAAAAATGGAGACTGCCTCCTGTGAACCTATTAACTATTTTCTGGGTGCAAGTTGTGCCAAAATAGGTAGTGCCCAGAGGAAAAGTCATGCATCACACTTCATTGGTCTCTGATAGATACAATCAAGGGGAACCATGACATTAACTTCAGAACAACATGGTAAAGAAAAGACCACATGATGGAGAAATGAAGTAGAACGAGAGGACTGGAAACAGCCAGATGTGCTTAAATAGCTCG
>NW_028262631.1:0-9381 GCF_049901715.1 Pseudonaja textilis | reverse complement strand
AGAGAGAACGACGAGGGGAGAAGCAAGCGCAAGCTTTAAATGCCTTAAATCCCACCCTTACCTGCCGAGAGAAGAGCAGCGGCGATGCTGAAGGTGCGTTGGACGCGCAGAGAGCCGCTCCCGCGCAGATTTCCGGGCTTGAGGTTGCGCGGAGGGGAGTGCCGGGGCGGTTTCTGGCGCTGGCGCTGGCGCTGGACTCTGACCTTCCCCAGGTGGTGGGGGAAACCTCTGAACCAGGTAGGCTTCGAAAGTTGGAAGGCGTGAGAGGACGAGCCGAGATAGGAGGAAGGGTTGGGCTGATCTCAATTTGCCTACGTCCGAAGGCAGAACCTCCAATACACAACAACCTCCACATAGCTCACCCGCAACCTCCACATAGCTCACCCGCCCCAACAGCAGAAGCTCGTGGGAATGACTTCTTTTTAATTTTTGTACATCCATTTTCTTCTTATATCCTTACTCCATACAGGTTGGACTATATGCGGAAAATGTAAACCAAAAGTTTTCAAACTTTCTCATAGATTACATCTTCTGTAAATTAAAATAAAATTCCCAGAAACTGATCAATAGGCCAAATTTAGTTCTAGAAAATTGGCTGTCTGCCTGTCTATCATCTATCTATCTATCTATCTATCTATCTATCTATCTATCTATCTATCTATCTATCTATCTATCTATCTACCTATCTATCTACCTATCTACCTAGCTACCTATCTCTCTATTATCTTTTATCAGTTCTCTCTCTCTCTCTCTCTCTCTCTCTCAACAACATCATCATCATCATCATCGTGGCAAACAGCAAAAGGGGGCACATCTGAAGGAGGTTCCCAAAGATTAAAAATAGTAATAGTTATAATTTTGCTTTAGAGATGGAAATTCAAGAGCAAAATGATGAAATAATGAAATCTAAAGGACTGCTATCCTTTATAATAAGGATGTATGGTCACTAAAATTATAGATATTATCTAGACTGCATTCAGAAAGTATTCAGACCCCTTCACTTTTGTCAGCTTTGTTATGCTGCAGCCTGATTCTACAGTTGTTGAAATTCATGTTTTCCTCATTAATCTAAGTGCAGTGCCCATAATGACAAAGTGCAAAGAGAATTTTAGAAATGTCTGTAAATTTATTTTAAAACAAACAAACTAACAAACAAACTGAAATATCTCATTGCCATAAATATTCAGGCCCTTTGCAACATTACCTGTGAAATTTAGCTCTGGTGCCTCCATTTCTCTTGATCATTGCTGACATGTTTCTACACCTTGAAATGGAGTCCATCTGTGGTGAATTAAATTGATTGGACATGATTTGGAAAGGCACACACCTCCCTATAGAAGGCATCCCAGCTCCCTAGAGTACTGCATCCAGTTTTGTTCACCACATTATAAAAAAGATGTTGAGACTCTAGAAAAAGTACAGAGAAGAGCAACCAGGATGATTAGGGGACTGGAGGCTAAAACACAACGAACAGTTGCAGGAACTGGGCTTGGCTAATCTAATGAAGAGAAGGACCAGGGGAGACATTATAGCAGTCTTCCAATATTTGAGGGGCTGCCACAGAGAGGAAGGGGTCAAACTATTTTCTAAAGCACCTGAAGGCCAGACAAGGAATAATGGATGGAAACCGAACAAGGAGAGATTTAACCTGGAAATAAGGAGAAACTTTCTGACAGTGAGAACAATCAACCAATGGAACAGCTTCCCTCGGAAATTGTGGGAGTGCCATCACTTGAGGCTTTCAAGAAGAGATTGGACTGCCATTTGTCAGAAATGGTGTAGGGTCTTCTGCTTAGGCGGGGGGCGGGGTTGGACTAGATGACCTACAAGGACCCTTCCAACTCTGATTATCTGTTTGATATCTGTTTGACAATGCATACTGTAGCAGAGCAAAAACTCTGAGGTCAAAGAAACTGTCTGAAGAGCTCAAGAGACACGATTACTGCAAGGCAGAAATCTGGGAAAAGCTACAATAAAATTTCTGCTGCACTGAGCACAGTGGCCTCCATAATTCTCAAATGGAAGAAGTTTAGCGCAACCAGGACTCTTCTTCGAGCTGGTCACCCGGTCAAACTCCACAATCAGGGGTGAAGGGCTTTGGTAAGAGAGGTGACCAAGAACCCAATGGTCACTCTGACTGAGCTCCAGAAATCCTGTGCGGAGATGAGACAGAATTGTAGAAACCTGACCATCAATGCAGCCAATCTGTACTGGCTGCCAATCTGGGCTTTATGGCAGAGTAGCTACTACATCAGGGGTGTCAAACTCTATTTCATTGAGGGCCACATCAGGGTTGTGTTTGACCTCTGGGAAGGGGGGCTGGGTGTGTGTGGCCAGAGTGGGCATGGCCAGTTTGATGTCACTCGTGTCAGGAGCACCATTTTCAGTGGCAGAGGCACCGCGGGCCAGTCCTTCATGTTTCCTCTTATATACAGAATTCAGTCTTGGAGCTTGGATTAACAGCATAGCATTATGGAGAAACGCCATTAAATGTGATTTAAAGGATCTTTATCCAGTAATAGCTAGCCATACCAAGCGAACAACTTCTCTCAGGAGCATGTTTTAGAAGCCAGGGATACCACAGCCAAGGCTGCTGCTATTCACGTTGCTTTTGAATTGATTTTCTGTAGAATCATGAAAAGAGATTTCATTGCAGACAACAAATCACAGAGGGCTTCTTCTGTTTATGCCAATGAATGTGCTCCATTGTACTTGCAACATCAATTCAAGCTTTAGAATTTTCATTCAGGTTCTCATGACCTCAGGAACTGTTAAAAAAAAATCCTATCATCCAATTTACCTAAATTTAACAAAACATCCTACAGAGAAGGGAAGATAATACAATCTTTTCCAGCTTTTGCTAAACTTGAAAGAGGTGTCTAGACTAGACTCCTAACCCAAGGAGTATAACCCCGATCTAGGATATCTCACTCTATCCCTTTTCTCCAACCTACAATTTTATATTGAGGACCTATCATTCTTTTTTGTTTAATTGGCTCTCACTTTACAATTACGCAAGACAAAATCCCTGCTTTTGTTTAGAACTGGAATAACATATGCTATAATAAATAAATCTTTCAAGATATTGGTCATTTTCATGCAAGTTAAGTGATTTGTTTGGTTTTGGCTTTGTGTATTGTGTAATCTCATCCTATTGCAATAGAGTTATCAATGATGGTTCAAAGTGTGTAAATTTAATCAACTTCAGTGATATGTGAGCTCAATAATACGGTGTTCTACCACCACACCAGCTGATGTTAAATTTTACAGCGACAATCAAATGCTTTTATTTCAATCCTCTGAATACATGAAAATCTGCGTCACAATAAGAACTGTTTAAGGTAAATATCATTTGTAGATATCTGAATTTACACACAATAGCATTGCTTGATTAAATGATCCATACATTTGAGTTCCAAGTTAGGATTCATATTTCTCAACTACATTCTTATTTATAATCACAAAAATATGTTATGTGTATTCTAGCACTGTTTACACTTGTTATTATAAGCTCAGCAGAGGCATCCATGGCTAGCCGTTTCCTTCCTGTTCCTCGGGAGGAATACATTGAACATAGACACAGTTTTCGTGTGCGACCTTTCCTTGTGGAGTTATCCTAAGGCATATTTGAAAATAGAAGGTACAATTCATTTTCGTCGTATATAACTTTTGAGGAAGAGCTTGGATTTCAAAATTAAGCTCATTTTCCTGTTCCTCGGGAGGAATACATTGAACATAGACACAGTTTTCGTGTGCGACCTTTCCTTGTGGAGTTATCCTAAGGCATATTTGAAAATAGAAGGTACAATTCATTTTCGTCGTATATAACTTTTGAGGAAGAGCTTGGATTTCAAAATTAAGCTCATTTTCCTGTTCCTCGGGAGGAATACATTGAACATAGACACAGTTTTCGTGTGCGACCTTTCCTTGTGGAGTTATCCCAAGGCATATATGAAAATAGAAGGTACAATTCATTTTCGTCGTATATAACTTTTGAGGAAAAGCTTGGATTTCAAAATTAAGCTCATTTTCCTGTTCCTCGGGGAGGAATACATTGAACATAGACACAGTTTTCGTGTGCGACCTTTCCTTGTGGAGTTATCCCAAGGCATATATGAAAATAGAAGGTACAATTCATTTTTGTCGTATATAACTTTTGAGGAAGAGCTTGGATTTCAAAATTAAGCTCATTTTCCTGTTCCTCGGGGAGGAATACATTGAACATAGACACAGTTTTCGTGTGCGACCTTTCCTTGTGGAGTTATCCTAAGGCATATTTGAAAATAGAAGGTACAATTCATTTTCGTCGTATATAACTTTTGAGGAAGAGCTTGGATTTCAAAATTAAGCTCATTTTCCTGTTCCTCGGGGAGGAATACATTGAACATAGACACAGTTTTCGTGTGCGACCTTTCCTTGTGGAGTTATCCCAAGGCATATTTGAAAATAGAAGTACAATTCATTTTCGTCGTATATAACTTTTGAGGAAAAGCTTGGATTTCAAAATTAAGCTCATTTTCCTGTTCCTCGGGGAGGAATACATTGAACATAGACACAGTTTTCGTGTGCGACCTTTCCTTGTGGAGTTATCCCAAGGCATATTTGAAAATAGAAGGTACAATTCATTTTCGTCGTATATAACTTTTGAGGAAAAGCTTGGATTTCAAAATTAAGCTCATTTTCCTGTTCCTCGGGAGGAATACATTGAACATAGACACAGTTTTCTGTGCGACCTTTCCTTGTGGAGTTATCCTAAGGCATATTTGAAAATAGAAGTACAATTCATTTTCGTCGTATATAACTTTTGAGGAAGAGCTTGGATTTCAAAATTAAGCTCATTTTCCTGTTCCTCGGGGAGGAATACATTGAACATCCACAAAGTTTTCGTGTGCGACCTTTCCTTGTGGAGTTATCCCAAGGCATATATGAAAATAGAAGGTACAATTCATTTTCGTCGTATATAACTTTTGAGGAAAAGCTTGGATTTCAAAATTAAGCTCATTTTCCTGTTCCTCGGGGAGGAATACATTGAACATAGACACAGTTTTCGTGTGCGACCTTTCCTTGTGGAGTTATCCTAAGGCATATTTGAAAATAGAAGTACAATTCATTTTCGTCGTATATAACTTTTGAGGAAAAGCTTGGATTTCAAAATTAAGCTCATTTTCCTGTTCCTCGGGGAGGAATACATTGAACATAGACACAGTTTTCGTGTGCGACCTTTCCTTGTGGAGTTATCCTAAGGCATATTTGAAAATAGAAGGTACAATTCATTTTCGTCGTATATAACTTTTGAGGAAGAGCTTGGATTTCAAAATTAAGCTCATTTTCCTGTTCCTCGGGGAGGAATACATTGAACATCCACAAAGTTTTCGTGTGCGACCTTTCCTTGTGGAGTTATCCCAAGGCATATATGAAAATAGAAGGTACAATTCATTTTCGTCGTATATAACTTTTGAGGAAGAGCTTGGATTTCAAAATTAAGCTCATTTTCCTGTTCCTCGGGGAGGAATACATTGAACATAGACACAGTTTTCGTGTGCGACCTTTCCTTGTGGAGTTATCCTAAGGCATATTTGAAAATAGAAGGTACAATTCATTTTCGTCGTATATAACTTTTGAGGAAGAGCTTGGATTTCAAAATTAAGCTCATTTTCCTGTTCCTCGGGGAGGAATACATTGAACATCCACAAAGTTTTCGTGTGCGACCTTTCCTTGTGGAGTTATCCCAAGGCATATTTGAAAATAGAAGGTACAATTCATTTTCGTCGTATATAACTTTTGAGGAAGAGCTTGGATTTCAAAATTAAGCTCATTTTCCTGTTCCTCGGGGAGGAATACATTGAACATAGACACAGTTTTCGTGTGCGACCTTTCCTTGTGGAGTTATCCTAAGGCATATTTGAAAATAGAAGGTACAATTCATTTTCGTCGTATATAACTTTTGAGGAAGAGCTTGGATTTCAAAATTAAGCTCATTTTCCTGTTCCTCGGGAGGAATACATTGAACATAGACACAGTTTTCGTGTGCGACCTTTCCTTGTGGAGTTATCCAAGGCATATTTGAAAATAGAAGGTACAATTCATTTTCGTCGTATATAACTTTTGAGGAAGAGCTTGGATTTCAAAATTAAGCTCATTTTCCTGTTCCTCGGGAGGAATACATTGAACATAGACACAGTTTTCGTGTGCGACCTTTCCTTGTGGAGTTATCCCAAGGCATATTTGAAAATAGAAGGTACAATTCATTTTCGTCGTATATACCTTTTGAGGAAGAGCTTGGATTTCAAAATTAAGCTCATTTTCCTGTTCCTCAGGGAGGAATACATTGAACATAGACACAGTTTTCGTGTGCGACCTTTCCTTGTGGAGTTATCCTAAGGCATATTTGAAAATAGAAGTACAATTCATTTTCGTCGTATATAACTTTTGAGGAAGAGCTTGGATTTCAAAATTAAGCTCATTTTCCTGTTCCTCGGGAGGAATACATTGAACATAGACACAGTTTTCGTGTGCGACCTTTCCTTGTGGAGTTATCCCAAGGCATATTTGAAAATAGAAGGTACAATTCATTTTCGTCGTATATAACTTTTGAGGAAGAGCTTGGATTTCAAAATTAAGCTCATTTTCCTGTTCCTCGGGGAGGAATACATTGAACATAGACACAGTTTTCGTGTGCGACCTTTCCTTGTGGAGTTATCCTAAGGCATATTTGAAAATAGAAGGTACAATTCATTTTCGTCGTATATAACTTTTGAGGAAGAGCTTGGATTTCAAAATTAAGCTCATTTTCCTGTTCCTCGGGAGGAATACATTGAACATAGACACAGTTTTCGTGTGCGACCTTTCCTTGTGGAGTTATCCCAAGGCATATTTGAAAATAGAAGGTACAATTCATTTTCGTCGTATATAACTTTTGAGGAAGAGCTTGGATTTCAAAATTAAGCTCATTTTCCTGTTCCTCGGGAGGAATACATTGAACATAGACACAGTTTTCGTGTGCGACCTTTCCTTGTGGAGTTATCCTAAGGCATATTTGAAAATAGAAGGTACAATTCATTTTCGTCGTATATAACTTTTGAGGAAGAGCTTGGATTTCAAAATTAAGCTCATTTTCCTGTTCCTCGGGAGGAATACATTGAACATCCACAAAGTTTTCGTGTGCGACCTTTCCTTGTGGAGTTATCCCAAGGCATATTTGAAAATAGAAGGTACAATTCATTTTCGTCATATATAACTTTTGAGGAAAAGCTTGGATTTCAAAATTAAGCTCATTTTCCTGTTCCTCAGGGAGGAATACATTGAACATAGACACAGTTTTCGTGTGCGACCTTTCCTTGTGGAGTTATCCTAAGGCATATTTGAAAATAGAAGGCTACAAATTGAACATCACCTTTTGTGAGTTATCCAGATATAGACAATTCATTTTGAGGAATAACTTTTGAAGGAAGAGATTGGATTTCAAAATTAAGCTCATTTTCCTGTTCCTCGGGGAGGAATACATTGAACATAGACACAGTTTTCGTGTGCGACTTTTCCTTGTGGAGTTATCCTAAGGCATATTTGAAAATAGAAGTACAATTCATTTTCGTCGTATATAACTTTTGAGGAAAAGCTTGGATTTCAAAATTAAGCTCATTTTCCTGTTCCTCGGGGAGGAATACATTGAACATAGACACAGTTTTCGTGTGCTAAGCGACCTTTCCTTGTGGAGTTATCCTAAGGCATATTTGAAAATAGAAGGTACAATTCATTTTCGTCAGATATAACTTTGAGGAAGAGCTTGGATTTCAAAATTAAGCTCATTTTCCTGTTCCTCGGGGAGGAATACATTGAACATCCACACAGTTTTCGTGTGCGACCTTTCCTTGTGGAGTTATCCCAAGGCATATTTGAAAATAGAAGGTACAATTCATTTTCGTCGTATATAACTTTTGAGGGAAAGCTTGGATTTCAAAATTAAGCTCATTTTCCTGTTCCTCGGGAGAATACATTGAACATAGACACAGTTTTCGTGTGCGACCTTTCCTTGTGGAGTTATCCTAAGGCATATTTGAAAATAGAAGTACAATTCATTTTTCGTCGTATATAACTTTTGAGGAAGAGCTTGGATTTCAAAATTAAGCTCATTTTCCTGTTCCTCGGGAGGAATACATTGAACATCCACAAAGTTTTCGTAATGCGACCTTTCCTTGTGGAGTTATCCCAAGGCATATATGAAAATAGAAGGTACAATTCATTTTCGTTTTTGAGGAAAAGCTTGGATTTCAAAATTAAGCTCATTTTCCTGTTCCTCGGGAGAATACATTGAACATAGACACAGTTTTAGTATAGACCTTTCCTTGTGGAGTTATCCTAAGGCATATTTGAAAATAGAAGGTACAATTCATTTTAGTCGTATATAACTTTTGGAGGAAGAGCTTGGATTTCAAAATTAAGCTCATTTTCCTGTTCCTCGGGGAGGAATACATTGAACATCCACAAAGTTTTCGTGTGCGAACTTTCCTTGTGGAGTTATCCCAAGGCATATATGAAAATAGAAGGTACAATTCATTTTTATCACGTATATAACTTTTGAGGAGAGCTTGGATTTCAAAAAATTAAGCTCATTTTCCTGTTCCTCGGGGGAGGAATACATTGAACATAGACACAGTTTTCGTGTGCGACCTTTCCTTGTGGAGTTATCCCAAGGCATATATGAAAATAGAAGGTACAATTCATTTTCGTAAGTACATATAACTTTTGAGGAAAAGCTTGGATTTCAAAATTAAGCTCATTTTCCTGTTCCTCGGGGAGGAATACATTGAACATAGACACAGTTTTCGTGTGCGACCTTTCCTTGTGGAGTTATCCTAAGGCATATTTGAAAATAGAAGTACAATTCATTTTTTGTCGTATATAACTTTTGAGGAAAAGCTTGGATTTCAAAATTAAGCTCATTTTCCTGTTCCTCGGGAGGAATACATTGAACATAGACAAAGTTTTAGGTCATTAATGCGACCTTTCCTTGTGGAGTTATCCTAAGGCATATTTGAAAAAGGCATATTTCAAGAGGTACAATTCATTATAAATCATTATATAACTTTGAGAAAGCTTGGATTTCACTCCATAAGAAGAATACATTGAAGGTGTCTCTTGAGCTTGAAAAATAGTTTCAAAATTAAGCTCATTTTCCTGTTCGATTTCCTGTCTTGGAAGATAACCAAAGGCATTAAAGTGCTGGTTGCGGTTCGGCGGGCTGCTGCGAGAGGAAGCAGGTGCGGTGAACAGCCTGAATATCGCTACTCCTTCGGCCCTGCCAGCCATCCGCTCGCTCATCTCAGCATTCCATCCGCTCTATGGTAATTTAAACATTCAGCTATTGATGGTGCGTTCTGGGAC
>NW_028262630.1:0-9589 GCF_049901715.1 Pseudonaja textilis | reverse complement strand
ACCAAGGAGTATACAAAATCCTTGCACATCACTACGCACACATACATCGGACAAACTAACAGAAACAATAAGTGCACGCATTGAAGAACATAAGAACTCAATCAAAAAGAAGAACCGACCTCTTCCTGGTCTCAACACCTCAAAGCCACAGGACATGAGATTGACTTTAAAAATACCACAACTATCGCTCAAAACCAAACACTTCAACAACAGAATAATCAGAGAAGCCATAGAAATAGAAAAGGCCCACACAGCATGAACAAACGAGATGACACCTCCGCGCCTTCCAGCCATTTGAAACCCGCCCTCATGAACAGACAAGTACCTAACATGAAGAATGACACCAAACCCACACCCATGAGAGCACACAAGATGCCACCACCACACTTCCATGTAGAAAACAGACTCACACCCACTCAGAAGATGAGACACGACCATGGACCAGAAGCTACACTGCAGCTGCATCACTGCCACTTCAAACCCCTCCGAGCCATACATGAAGCAGGCCGACACCCACTATGGAGATGCAGCGCGACCATGAACTCAAGCCGGGCAGCAGGAAATCCAGCCAATCAGAACACGGCCAACCCCCAACCAATCAAAACACAGCCAGGCCCCCCACCAATGAGAAGACACCCCACCCAATCAGAACACAGCCAAGCCCCACCCAATCAAGTCCCACCCCCACTGGCAGTTGGAAGGAAGAAGCAGCTGTAGCTCACATCACTCCGAGAAGCAAGAGCCGAAGACAGAGGCCTGATGATGATGAATGAGACTTCATCAAACGTTGCCTAGTACTTGAATCTTACGCGGAGAAACCCGAACAACCAAAGATCCACATACAAATACCCAGCGAGGAACCTCAGAAACACACACACACACACACACACACACACACACACACACACACACACATATATATATATATATATATATATATATATATATATATATATATATATATATATTCTTAAGTTTTCAAGGGTACTTACATATATGGCATTCGGCTTTGCTTGGGTATAGTAGTTGTGCTTTTAAAGTTGTAGTGACGTTTCAGCAGAATCTCATCTGCCATCGTCAGGCTTCTGTATAGTATTCATTTGTGAGTCAGGCTTTTATAGTGGTTTCAGATTTAAATTTGGGGCAGCCTATTGCTGTGCCAGAATGTTTTTTTCTTCACCCTGATTGGTTGGGAGTCTTGGTCTGTGTTTATTGGTCTTGGAGTTGGCTGTGTTCTGCTTGATTGGTGTTTCTAATATCTCCTGTCTGTTTTTTGGCTCTTTTTGTCTCTTGATTGGCTGGCAACATTGTGTTACTTTATTGGAGGCTTTTAGTGCAGCTTGGCTCCGGGTAAATGGATGGCTATCATTAGTTAGGAAGCTAGGTTTCATCTGGGTGCCTGGTTGGGGTGAGTTTGAGCTGGAGGTATCAGGGGGGATCTGTCTCTGCCCAGGTGTTTGCCTGGCTTGTGGTGTGGAGATTTTTTTGTTTGTGAGTGAAGGCTTCCAAATGATTGACAGTCTGGTGGAATCATCTCTTCTATTCATGCTTTCAGATCTTTTTTCAATCTCTATGGCTTCTCTGATAATTCTGTGCCTGGGGTTTTCTATAGTGGCTAGGGTTTTGGTGCCATTGAAGTTGATGCTATGACCTGTGGCTTCCATGTGTTGAACTAGTGAGGAAGTGTGTTCCAGCTTTTTGACTGCATTTTTGTGTTTATCCAGGCGGGTACTTATTCTTCTATTGGTCTGTCCAATGTATGTGGCCGGGCATGATGTATATATATATACACAAAGTTGAATGCCATATATATATACACATACATACATACATGGTATTCAGCTTTGTTTGGGTATTTTTCTACGTCATTATAGTTGTGCTTTTAAAGTTGTAGCAATGTTTTGGCAGAATCTCATCTGCCATCATCAGGCTTCTGTATTATGTTCGTCTGTGAAAATACCCAAACAAAGCTGAATACCATACATGTAATTACCATGAAAACTTTATATAAAACATATATATATATATATATATATATATATATATATATATATATATATATATATATATATATATATATATATATATTATTTCTCACCTGTGCCAACGAAGTGAGAAGTCCAATTTTCCAAAGGAATATACACAAGCAGACAAGACCAGTAATGACAGGGTTAAATTCCTTTAGCCAAGCAAGTCCTTGGCAGTTTCACACAAGCTGTCTGCCAAGTCCGATAAAAAAGCAAGAACATAAATCACAGGCTATCGCTACACACACAGAATCTGTTGGAGCTGCTCTCACAAATTAATACGTTGTCCCGAACAAATTCTCAGAGCGAACACACCCACTTTTATTCTCTGGTGGGGCATGTCAGTCCCTCATCTCAGTCTCTAATTCATCCTTTCCTTTTCCGTTGCAACTTACACTTTTGCCTGCGCCGTTGCCTCACATCAAGCCAGCATTCCTCGGCTTGATCCTCAGTCAGAGGCTCTGATACGTTCTCCTGATTATCTGCCGACACCTGAGGCACAATCAGGGGGGAAAGTCCTGTCGAGGAGGAAAGTTCTGGGGAGGAAGGCAATTCCAAATCCTCTAAAAAAGCAGGCTCAAACCTCAGAGCCAAATCCTCCCCTTCCTCAACGTCCTAGTCTTCGTCCTCTAGCAAAGCAGGTTCAAACCTCAGAGCCAAAGGTAGTCAGGTTTATGGGACAGGGCATCTGCTCTCCGATTTTGACCACTGGGGATATAAGTCACAAAAACATTGAACCAGGCAAAGAACAATGAATCTGTCCCTGGTTCAACTTCCTCGCAGTGGACAAGTGCTCCAAATTACGATGATCCAACTGAACCTCCACCTTGTGCTGGGCCTTCTCAAGATGATGTCGCCAGGTCTCAAACGCAGCCTTGATAGCCAGCAACTCTTTTTCCCAGATAGTATAGTTGCACTCGGAAGGAGTGAGCTTCCGGGAATAGTAAGCGCAGGGAAAAAGAGGGGCGCCATCTGCTGGGGCTTGCAACAACACCGCCCCAATATCCACATTGGACAAATCTGTCTCCACCACAAACGGACGATATGGAACAGGATGCCTCAGGATAGGTTCTGCGATGAAGGCCTTCTTGAGAGCCTCAAAGGCCTGTTGGTGTGGTGGCCCCCACTGGAGCAGGACCTTCTTTCTAAGGAGCTGAGTGATGGGATCCGTCAGCTTGGCAAAACCCGGGATGAAGGTCCAGTAATAATTAGCGAACCCCAAGAGACATTGAACGTCTTTCACTCGACGAGGGGGTTCCCAACTACACAAAGCCTCCACTTTACACGGGTCCATGGCAATGCCTTCGGAAGAGATGATGTGCCCCAAGAACTCTATGGAAGTCTGGAAAAAGAGGCATTTCTCCAGCTTTGCCTAGAGTTGATGCTCCCAAAGACGTTGCAATACCTAACGAACTTGTTGAATATGGTTTTCCCTGGACCTGGAATAAATCAAAATGTCATCCAGGTACACCACCACGAACAGATCAAGCATGTCCTGCAACACGTCGTTCATCGGGTACTGGAAGACTGCGGAGGCATTGGTCAACCCAAACGGCATCACGGTGTATTCAAAATGGCCGTATCGGGTGCCAAACGCCATCTTCCACTCATCCCCCTCTCGCATCCACACCAGGTTGTAGGCCCCTTGAAGATCGAGCTTCGTGAAGACAGTAGCCTCCCGTAACCGCTCCATCAACTCTGGAATGAGCGGCAAGGGATAACTATTCCGCACCGTAATGGCGTTCAACTGGCGGTAATCGCAGCACAAGTGCAAATCACCCGTTTTCTTTTTAACGAAAAGAACAGGAGCAGAAAGAGAGGACGACGACGGTTGATTAAACCCCCGGGCCAAATTCTTTTCCAAGAAATCATGAAGGGGACCAATTCAGGCAAAGACATAGAATGCAGGCATCCCTTGGGTAGTGGGGCATCGGGCAGAAGGTCCACGGGACAGTCATAGGGTCGATGCGGGGGTAACAATCTGCCTCCTTCTCACTAAATACATTGGAGAAATCAGAGAGTTCAGGAGGTACGGAGACAGCGGGGGTGGTGATGTCCCAGCCAGCACAGGTGTGTCACAAATGGTCCATGCACTGGAGACTCGGGAACGAAATGGCGTTCTGCGCCCATGCCACCCTAGGATTGTGTAACTGTAACCAGGACATTCTGAGGACCAAGGGGAGATGGGGGTCCACTGTTATATAAAAACTAATTGCCTCCTCATGGTCCCCAATGGCCAGGCGCAATGGCTAAGTAGCGAAATGAATGGGTCCCCCATGAAGTTCCCGCCCATCAATCATTTCCACCTTGATTGGAGGCTCCACTGCAACCAAGGGAACGTCAAAATGAATTGCAAAGGCCTGGTCCATAAAATTGGTCGTAGCCCCCAAGTCCACCAATGCAATTGCAGGAATACCCTCTGACTGGGACAGCAAGAAAACCCGAGTGTCTAAAAGTAAATGTTGAGGGGGTCCAGAGTCCACCTCCGCTACTTCGGGTGATTGGTTGATACGTGCCCAACCTAGGGTTTTCCAGAGGCCGGACCTGCCCCATTTCCCGACTGATCAAGTTTAGATTTGGGCACTGGCTTGCATGCCCCCCATTGTTTAATGGAACAGGAATTTGCAAAATGTCCAGGCCCCCCACAATATAGGCATAAGCCTCCCTGGAGTCTCCGTGTGCATTCTTGGTCCGTCCAACGAGGTCGGATCGCACCCAACTCCATTGGCTCCTTGGCCATGGCCACGGCACTGTGGGAGACCCATGGCGCTGGTTGTACAGGACGCTGTGGCCTTGAGGTGGATGGCTGCTCTGGAACGGGGCATTGAGTCTTACGCCATTGAAGTCGGGCATCAATGCGTAAGCATTGCACCACCAGATCATCAAGGGTCGGGGCCGGCTCCACGTGAACCAACTCATCCTGTATGTCCTCTGACAGGCGATCTTGGAAAGCGTCCATTAAAGCCGCATCATTCCATGCAGAGTCCCCAACAGAGCAGCCGAAACTCCGAAATGAACTCCTGCAAGGGGCGCTTCCCCTGACGAAGTTCCTTCAGGTGTCTGGCTGCTGTCTGAACCCATATGGGGTCATCATGCATAAGTCTCAGGTGATGCCAAAACCCCTGATAGCCCATTAGCAATGGATTGTCCTGCACCAACAAAGGAATGGCCCACCTGGCAGCCAAGCCCGAAAGAAGGCTGATTACAAACCCCACCCAAGCCCCACCCATCAGGAAAATCCTCTGGCCTCAGAGCCATAAACAATTGGCACTGTCCCATAAAAGCTGGGAACATTTCAGGCTGCCCAGAGAACTTATCCGGTACAGCTACCGGGCATTTCCTACGGGGAGGGGAAGGAGGAGCAGCACGAGCCTGGAGCAGAGTGAGTTGATTAACCAGCTGAGTAACTTGCTGCTGCAAAACTTGGTTATCATTTTGCAGCTGATTAAGCTGCTGCTGCTGCTGCTGTTGTTGGTCCATCTTGGTCAAAAGATGGTTTTTGTTAAGATTCAGGACAAAAATGTTATGTCTCACCTGTGCCAACAAAGTGAGAAGTCCAAGTTTCCAAAGGAATATACACAAGCAGACAAGACCAGTAATGACAGGGTTAAATTCCTTTAGCCAAGCAAGTCCTTGGCAGTCTCTCACAAGCTGTCTGCCAAGTCCAATAATAAATAAAGCAAGAACATAAATCACAGGCTATCGCTACACACACAGAATCCGTCGGAGCTGCTCTCACAAATTAACACGTTTCCCGAACAAATTCTCAGAGCGAACACACCCACTTTTATTCTCTGTGGGGCATGTCAGTCCCTCATCTCAGTCTCTAATTCGTCCTTTCCTTTTACGTTGCAACTTACACTTTTGCCTGCGCCATTGCCTCACATCAAGCCAGCATTCCTCGGCTTGATCCTCAGTCAGAGGCTCTGATACGTTCTCCTGATTATCTGCCGACACCTGAGGCACAATCAGGGGGGAAAGTCCTGTCGAGGAGGAAAGTCCGGGGAGGAAGGCAATTCCAAATCCTCTAACAAAGCAGGCTCAAACCTCAGAGCCAAATCCTCCTCTTCCTCAACCTCGAAGTCCTCGACCTCTGAGAAAGCAGGCTCAAACCTCCGAGCCACAACATAGATAGATAGAAAAATAGATAGATAGATAGATAGATAGATAGATAGGTAGGTAGGTAGGTAGATAGATAGATAGATAGATAGATAGATAGATAGATAGATAGATAGTATTCAGCTTTGTTCGGGTATTTTCCCACGTCATTGTAGTTGTGCTTTTAAAGTTGTAGCAACGTTTCAGCAGAATCTCATCTGCCATAATCAGACTTCTGTATTGTGTTCGACTCTGAGTCAGATTTTTACAGTTGTTTCAGTTTTAAATTTGGAGCTAGCCTACTGCTGTGCCAGAATGTTTTTTTCTTCATCCTGATTGGTTGGGAGTCTTGCTCTGTGTTCATTGGTCTTGGAGTTTACTGTGTTCTGCTTGATTGGTGTTTTAAATATCTTCTGTCTGCTTTATGGCTTTTTTTGTCTTGATTGTGTCTTGATTTTTTTTGGCAACATTGTGTTTCCTGTATTGGAGGCTTTTAGTGTGGCTTGGCTCCAAGTAAATGAATGGCTATCATTTATTAGAAATCTAGGTTTCATCTGGGTGCCTGGTTGGGGTGTGTTTGAGCTAGAGGTATCAGTGGGGATCTGTTTGGCCCAGGTGTTTGCCTGGCTTGTGGTGTGGAGATTTTTTTGTGAGTGCAGGCTTCCAAATAATTGACAGTCTGGTGGAATCATCTCTTCTATTCATGCTTTCAGGTCTTTTTTCCAATCTCTATGGCTTCTCTGATAATTCTGTGGCTGGGGTTTTCTATAGTGGCTAGGGTTTTGGTGCCATTGAAGTGGATGCTATGACCTGTGGGTTTCATGTGTTAGACTAGTGAGGAAGTATGTTCCAGCTTTTTTACTGCGTTTTTGTGTTCATTCAGGTGGATACTTATTCTTCTATTGGTCTGTCCAATGTATGTGGCAGGGCATATTGCACAGGGGACTTCATACATGCCTTGGTTTCCAGGTCAATTTTATCTTTGGGGTTTCTAAGGATGGCTGCTATTTTTCTGTCTGTTTTGAAGGCAGTCTTGATGTGATGCCTGTGTAGTATCTTATTGATTTTGTCTGTAGTACTTCTTATGTAGGGCAGGACAACTGTTCCATAAGTCTGTTCATCTTCTAGGTCTCCATTATGTTTCATTGTGTTTTTGTGGATCAAGCCAGTGATTTTGCTTTTGTGGAAGCTGTTGGCTGTCAGTACTTTAGTCAGGGTGCATAGTTCAGTCTTTATGTGTGTCTTGTCTGCCAGGCGTTTGGTTCTGGCAATTAGTGTTTTGACCATGGAGTTTATCTGTGCTGTGTAGGGTGGGATTGGGCATTGAGGTAGTGGTTGGTGTGTGTTTTCTTCTTGTATATGGTGTGTCCTAGTGTGCCATCTGTTTTTTGTAGATTAGTACATCTAGGAATGGTAGTTGTTTGTTTGTTTCCGTTTCCAAGGTGAACTTGATTTTGGGGTGTGTGCTGTTTAGGTGTGCTAGGAAATCGTTTAGGTTTTCATATATATATATATATATATATATATATATATATATATATACTCACAGATGAACATTATACAGCAGCCTGATGATGGCAGATGAGATTCTGCTGAAACATTGCTACAACTTTAAAAGCACAACTTCAATGACGTGGGAAAATACCTGAACAAAGCTGAATGCCATACATATATATACATAGAAACACAGTATAGAAGCCTGACGATGGCAGATGAGATTCTGCCGAAACGTTGCTACAACTTTAAAAGCACAACTATAATGACGTGGGCAAATACCCGGAAAAAGCTGAATACCATACAAAAAATACTTGAAAACTTGAGATATATATATATAGTGAGTCAAGCAATTACAATGAATAAGTCACCATAAACCTTACATGCTTTCTTGTTGCAATGTCACATTGCTGCTAAAGATTTAGACAGAGTTTAGACAAATCTTTTCGACAGAATTGGCTTGAAAGTTTATTCTTGCCTTTTTCTCTTTTTAGGTGCAATAGACTATATATTCAAGTATAAAAGGAATGATCCCTCTAATGGATGACTCTTTATAAATGGAAAATATTTATAAATGTAATGTTATGGTCCCATTGCTTTTGCCTTTCTTTCACATTTTATCATCTTTGATTCAGAACCAAGATGGAATTTGGCAATTCATGAACTTATGGCAGATATTTCTCAATATACTCTTTGTGGGCTAATACTAGTCTTGAAGATTTTCCATTCAGCAATTGCATATACCTTTATCTCTATCTATATCTGTAAAGCATCATAATTGGTGTCCTCCAAAATGTCCCCTTGACAGGTATTTGTTTTTGATGTAATTGGAAAAAATATCAGATACAATTGCTCTTTCATAAAACGGGTAAGAATAAACAGGATTTGTTAACAGTAGAGGATTCTCTCAGTATATTGCCAGTGAAATAATCTCACAAAACCCTTACAAAATAAACAATTCTAACCATTGTAACAATTCTAATTAAGCTTACATATTGGGAAGTCAGATAAAGGATGAAGTCAGAAAGCAACTTCTAGTTTTCTCAGTTTGGTATGAGTTTATTAAAAGCAACCAAGGAGTATTTGAGAAACATTACAAGTAATAAGGCTTATTCCAGTACAAAACCTCTGGAATTCCTAGCAAACTCATACAAATAAAAGAAGTAATGAATAGAAAACTCAAAATGTCATGTGTTGTGAAATCTTATCCAGTCCTTTATGTGCTGGAACTTTGCCCTCCTGACCCTTTGCCTATAAATGTTAGCATCTTTTCAATTTATGAATAAGTAATGTACAGCCCTGGCTACATTATCTCAACCTGATGCAGCTATTAATATGTCTTATAAGAGTGGAAGAAGGCTAAAAGGAGGAAGCAGCATGAAAAAGCCTGCCATTTCAGGAAAGAGAAGGTCAGATCTCAAGGACTTAGCTCAACTTATATCCAACAGCAAATAATAGTTCAGACTTATTTGTTTTGTTTTGTTTCAGTCCTGTCTGTGTGTCTTTATGTCTATGTGTATTCTGTAAAATTGCCAAGTTCCTTATAAACCAGCTTGGATAGCATCCCAACAGGTGGCCTGGAACATATTATATCAAAGTTCTTGTTGACAAATAGTTCTGTAAATGCTAATCAACTTCTCTGTTATTTCTTATTTTTGCTTCAGTATGCAAGAAGACAATGAGCACATGCTAAGAATTCTAATGAGATAAGACACTAGAAGGAAAGCTAGATTGTGTTGAGTCTATGATTATGTTCCCTGTGCTATCCATTTCTTATTTACCAGATGTTTGACAATATAAAACATGCAAAGAAAAATATATGATTATTTATATTTAATGTGCATGGTGCCAAAGAACAGGTTGCTTTCATAGAAAGTGTATGAATCCAATATATTTGGGGGAGGGATGTTGGAAGTGTTTGTTATGATTTTTTTTGCCTGAAAACAACATTTTTTGTATATTATTAACCA
>NW_028262629.1:0-9617 GCF_049901715.1 Pseudonaja textilis | reverse complement strand
ACAGAAACACTGCAGAAAGTGAGAAATGATCCCTTGAAATACAAAGGGAAAGGAACAACAGTTTTAAAACAAATTCCAAGAAGAGTTAGAGATTTAAGAAGGAACATCCGTTTTTGACAAAGTGCTTAATTAAAAAAGGGGCGAGTTTTAGATGGCTGATACCAGAGGGAATATTAATGACATGGCAGGAACAAAGACATAGATTAGATTCAATAGAAAAAGTGGAAGAATTCTATGATCATTATTTTAGCACACAAGAAGGAGAGAGAGTCAAAGGGGAAGAAGAAATCAGACGTCGAGAAGAAGCTGCAGAGGAGAAGGACAGGAAACAAATAGAAGAGGAAAGAGACAGGGAGGAAACAGCAATAAAAGAAGGAACAAAACCAAAAGAACCAAAAGAGACAAGAGTGACAAGAGGAACAAAACCTAATTATAAATAAAGCCATGGAGGAAGAAATAAAGTTAATATCAATTAATATAAACACACTGAAATCGGCAATAAAAAGAACAAGGATTTTTAGTAAATCAGAAAAATTAAAATAGGATATAATTTGTTTACAAGAAGTTCACATTAAAAAACAACATAGTAAAATATTGGACTATCCTAAAATTGGGAAACTATATACCTCCCTTCCAAAACAAAGCGAAAGAGGAATAGCACTCTATATTAAAGAGACAATAAATGCAAAATAAATTTTTATGGATGAGGAAGGGAGGTTTTTGATGGTGGAAATAATGATGAATTACAAACATACACTCTTAGTGGCAATATATGCACTTAATAATAATCAAGAGGACTTCTATGACAAACTTCACAAGAAAATAACAGAACTGGAATATGAAAACATATGTATCCCTATGAGACTTTAATGCAATAGTAGACGCAAAAAGAAAAATGTTACCAAAACCTTTTTTAAAAATGGCAGAAGAGTTAGCCATTCGATGCTTGGCGAGAAACACATTCCAAGAACAATCAATACACATTTTATTCAAACAGACACCTGTCTTGGTCCAGAATTGATATGATATGAATTAATGAACAGAATTAATATCTAACATACAAGAAATAAATATTGAAACAAGCACTTGGGCAGATCATAATCCAATAAAAGTTATATGGAAGGGACAAAAAAGAGGTCAAGATTGACAATGAATGATTCAATATTGAAAGAAAAGGAATTTATCCAATTTATGGAAAGAGAATTAGACTTTTTCTTCAAAGAAAATAGAAAAAAACTTCATTACAAAATGTATGGGATACAGCAAAGGGATATATTAGAGGATTAACCATAACATATGTGGGAAAGAGAAATAAAAAAGAGACAAACACAAAAGATACTAAAAGGGGAATATAAGAGACTAGAGAAGGAACTGCATAAAAATCCACAAAAAAGAACATAAAAAATCAAATGAACTTAACAAAACATAAGCTGGACTTAATACATAAAGAACTAGCACAGAAAATTAAAAGAGCTAAGCAAAACTTTTTTGAAAATGCAAATAAGCCAGGAAGATGGCTGACATACAGATTGAAAACAGAGAAAGAAAAGAAACTGATTAACCAACTAACAGATGATAAAGGAATTCTTCATTATAGAAATGAAGATAAAAAGAAAATAATTCAAAAATATTATGAAAAACTATATGATCGAGATAATTTCAGAAGGAAAAGTTAAACAATATTTAGAAAAAGCAAAATTACCTAAAATACCAGAAACAATTAAAATAGCATTAGAAGAAAGGATAACGATGATGGAACTAACAGAAGCAATAAAAAGACAAAAGAATGGCAAAACACCAGGTCCGGATGGGCTACCAGCAGAATTATATAAAACCTTACAGAATTCTCTTTGCGATACAATGTTGGAAATATTCAGTGAACTATTGATAGAGGCGAAAGTACTAAATTCATGGATGGAAGCATTACATTACTCTGATTCCAAAAGAAAACTTGGACTTACAACAGATAAAAGACTGATATCATTATTGAACGTGGACTATAAAATATTTGCTTCAATAACAGAAAGGCTAAAGAGATTCTTAAATCAATTTATACATCCAGATCAAAATGGGTTTTACCTAAGAGACAAATAAAAGACAACATGAGAATAATTTTGAACACTTTGGAATACTATGAAACACATCCACAGAAGCAAATGGTGTTGATCTTCTTAGATGTGCAGAAGGCATTTGACAATGTGAATTGGCAATTTATGCTAGCACAATTGAAAGAAATGGACTTTGGGGAGAGATTTATCACGATGATTAAGGCAATATATCATAAACAAACTGCAAAGGTGATGGTAGATGGAGATATGACTAAAAAGGTTAATATTAAGAAGGGAACAAGGCAAGGATGTCTCTTGTCACCATTGCTATTTGTATTGACATTGGAAGTACTCAACAAGAGCATTAGACAAGATAGGGAGATAAAAGGCATGGAAATAAAAAAGGAAAAATATAAATTACAGGCATTTGGAGATGATTTAATTTTTATACTAGAAGAACCATTAGAAACCAGGCCTAATTGGAAAAAAATAGAAAAATATGGCAAAGTGGCAAGATTGAAAATAAACAGGGGGAGAAGCTAAGATTTTAGTGAGGAATGTTGCAGAAAACCAGAAAAAAGAGTTAATGGAAAGATTATATATCCAGATCACCAAGAAAATAAAATATTTAGGAATTCAATTAACAGCAAGATGTGTTGCAGGATACAAGAACTAGGGGAGGGTTTGGATTACCTAATTGGGAACTATATCACCAAGCTGCAGTGTTAACATGGATAAAAGAATGGGTTGTACTTAGGAATACAAGGTTATTGACGCTGGAGGGACATGATTTGCAACTGAGTTGGCATGCTTTTTTATAGTATGGGAAAAGTAAGATATATGGTTACTTTCAAAGACATTATATAAGAAATGCTTTATCGTTAATATGGGAGAAAATTAGAAAACAACATTATTTGAAGACTCTAGTTTGGCTTTCAACAATAGAAGTGCTTATACATCCAAATATTATAAATATGGGAAATATTGTTAGATATAAAACCATTTTGAATGAAAAGGGTGAGCTCAAAACAAAACAAGAAATAAATGAACAAGAGATTGATATGGTTTGGTACTCGTATATGCAAACACAGTCAAGGTATGAAAAAGATGTTAAAGCAGAAGGTTTTTGTAAAGAATTGACAGAATTGGATAAAATACTAACAGGAACAGAAGAAAATTGATTAAAATTGTACAGTTACGTATTGGGTATCAAATTAGAGAGAATGATAGCATAGGCAATTTTTTTTGGCTATGCTATAGAATTAGATAAATGGCAGAAATTGTGGGACAGAAACTATAAACTAACAATGTCAACAGCATTTAAAGAAAACCTATATAAGATGTTTTATAGATGGCATTTTGTGCCAGCAAGACTGGCAAAGATGTTTAAAGATAAATCAGCTAAGTGTTGGAAATGCCATCAGACACCTGGAACATATTATCATATATGGTGGATATGTGTAGAAGCTAAAAGATATTGGACAAAAATACATACGTGGTCGAAAAAGATGATAAAGCAACATATAGATTTAAAACCTGAAATACTTCTGTTGGGGATGATACCTGAAAGCTACAGTAAAGATATATTTAATTATTCATATATTAACTGCAGCTAGAATAGTATTTGCTCAAAACTAGAAAAGTGGAAAAATTCCAATAGAAGAGAATGCAATCAGGAAAATATTAGGATGTGCAGAAATGAACAGATTAACACTGGTAATTAAAGAAAAAGACCAGACTGAATATTATATAATATGGAAATTATTTTATCAATGGTTGGAAAATAAAAATGGAAGTTAGAAATTAAATATATGAACACAGAGTGGAAGGAGTTAAGAAGCGGATGGATATAACAATAAGACATATTATGTATAGTAGTTTGAAATAAGAATGTGGTTGTTGTTACAGTAAGGAATTTGTAGTGCCCAAGATATTTGTACCCAGTCAACACACTGTTTAAATAAAAGATGTTTGTAAAAATAAAATAATTTTTTTAAAAGAAAGAGTGATACAAAGCTACAGAGACCTAGGGAACCACAATTACCCCAGTCCAAACTCAGCTGCACCTGCCCTTGTCACCCTGTGGCTCCTGCTGCTCCTAACTCCACCAACCCAGCAATTTTTCACCATCTTTTCTCCCATTCCTGTTGACAAAATATGCTTACCTGTTGCAAGACAGCTGCTAAGCAAGTGAGGCCATATTCTAAGCAAGTGAGGCTGGTCTCATGAGGAAACCGCCTTGTGTGACTTTGGGAAGAAAAACTCATCAATCAGCAACTGCCTTGAAAAGGAACAAGCTTGGTTAGTAGCAGGAGTGAGAAGACTGTGAAAATCAGCTAGAATATCAGGACAATGGAGCACAGGGGGCCAAAAGGGCTGAGAAATAGTTGGGAGTTGCAGGGGGTCATCGAATGCCTGAGTTCTGGTCATGTGACTGCAGGGCCAATGCAACCATCATAACTTTGGGATCAACCATAGGTCCCTTCGTTCAGCAACACTGTTAAATTTGAACATTTGCAGAATTAATGACCTTAAGTCAAGGACTATATCAACAAAATTGTTTTTACATACTTATTAAATACTAAGAAGTAAATAAAAACATGTATTTTTACCTGATTAGAAAAGGACAGAAATTTGGGTTAAGATCTTAGAGCTTTTAAAAAATATTTTTATTATAAATTTTGCTTTATAATAGATAATATTTTCAATTATGCATCAACAATCCATCTCTTTCGGTCTCTTTCCTTCTCCTTCCCTGCCTTCCCTTCTCCCCTCTACTTCCCTCTCCCTTTGTCCTCTCCCCTTCTCTACTTCCTTCTCCTCTCTCCTCCTCTCCCCTCTCCTCATATTTTCAACTATGCATCAACAATCCATCTCTTTCGGTCTCTTTCCTTCTCCTTCCCTGCCTTCCCTTCTCCCCTCTACTTCCCTCTCCCTTTGGCCTCTCCCCTACTCTACTTCCTTCTCCCCTCTCCTTCTCTCCCCTCTCCTCATATTTTCAACTATGCATCAACAATCCATCTCTTTCGGTCTCTTTCCTTCTCTTTCCCTGCCTTCCCTTCTCCCCTCCGCTTCCCTCTCCTTTCTTCTCCCTTTCTCCTCTCCCCTCTCCCTTATATTTTCAATTTTGCATTGATAGTCTACTTCTTTCATCTCTTTCCTTCTCCTTCATCCCCTTCCTTTTCCCCTCCACTTCCCTCTCTCCTCTCTCCTTCCCTCTCCTTTCTTCTCCTGTTTTTTTCTTCAACTCCTCTCCCATTCTATTTTATCTTAATATACATCCATATTATGTGTGAACAGTTTTGATTCCGAGCATCGTTCATATTAATCCAATTTACCACAATATTAGTATTCTTTATCACAATCAAATGTAATCCTCTTTATATTATTTAAACTTTACATAAAAAGAAGATATCTAACATCTATAAACCTTTAATCTTTCTATCTATTATTTAATAATCCAATTTACTACAATATTGGTATTCCTTATTTCAATCAAATGTAAATAATCCTTTTTATATTATTTGAGTCTACTTTAAGAAAAAGACAACTAACATCCATAAGCCTTTAATCCTTCTGGTTTTTTTAGTTCCATAAGAAAAAGAAAACAAAATTTGCGTATCTAATTTGTTTCTACTTCTCCAACTTACAATCTAGCTTCCTTAATATTTAAGTAGCAATTCTTCTATCCATCGTCTCTCACCCTCAAGCGTGCTTCAGTTCTTATCCGTTTTTTTACTCGTTTTCCACATTCCTCATCTTTATCTTCCTCTATATCTTTGTTATTTAATCTAAACATTTCTCCAGTTACATTCTTGTGCTGACATTTCTCCCACATATCTGCCCATATTCCAGTCTCCTTATTCACAATATCTTCCAGTTTGCTCATTTGTTGATTTGCCTGTTTTATTTTCTTCAGTTTTTCTTCCTTTATTGGCTGATTGATCAGTCCTTTTTTTTACCCCAAAAAATTGCTTGCCTTTATCTAGTCTTCCTCTTTGTTGAGCTTTCGCTTCATTTACTCATTTTTCTGATCCATATTTGTTCCTTGTTTGTATTCAATTTGCTGTTGTTTTTTTTTCATCTTGTCTTTCTATTACTTCCACATTTCAAGGGCAGTTTCATTTTCTTTTATTGTTCTTTGTAAGATATTTTCCATTTTCTCATCCATGCCATCCATTAAGACTTTAATACTTTTGAAGTCACCTCTTGAAAAAATCCACTCATTTTCACAAAAGTTTCTTCAACTCCAGTCATAGTGATGATAATCATTCTACAATAAAGAATCTCTGTCCAGATCCAAAGAAGCCCAGAGTAATAGGGGTATAGTTTGTCTTCCAATCGTCAGCAGATGGTGCTCTCCTCTCAAATTTCCATGCTGCCTTCCCCCCCCCCAGCAGCTATTAATTACAATCAAAATCCATTTATTTTGAAACAGTCAATTATTTAATTAAGCCAGGTCCAGCATTTAGAATACCCAATAACCAATTCCAGCATTTAAAACGAATCCAAAATTCAATGCTCTCAAAGAAAAAAAATTCTTGTTTCTTCCTTACTCCATTTTTTTTTTCAGGGCTGAATCAATAATTCAAAGTGCTCATTACCCCCGAAAGTTACTCTTTTGAATGTCCTTTTTCCCCTAAAATCATTACTTTGGGGATATTTTTAGGTAAAAATCAAGCTCAATTTCACCTAATCACACACTGTTCCTCTACTCACTCCTGCTCTATCTTCGTTGCTTTAGCTGCCCCAACTGGGTGGTGGCCATGTTGGCTGCCACTGCTCTTTGCCTTGGGGTTTAGTGAGTTTTCTCTGGGTCATGGAGGAGAGCTGCTGCTCCCGCAACCACCAGAGCATCCCTTTTCCTTTGCCCCCACTGCAGGGAGGCTTCGAGCCCCTGTTCAGAGCCCTCCAAAGGGAGTATTTGGTGCAGGATCATGGAGTCAGGATTCCTGCCGCCGATGCCACTGTGACCAGAACCTGAGTTTAATTATACTGATAATGAATATTAATATCATTAATGAATTAATTATGATCAAAACAGTAATAATGTGAAACCTCTGTCAAACCAAATAATAAAAAATAAAAAGCTAGTGTGAAAATATTATGTCATGCTAAAAATTATAAATGTCTTGCCACAGTTGTTAAGCAAATCACTGAAGTTGTTAGTACTAATTTTTGAGTTACATGCAGATGTGTCTTTCTACTGTAGAAAGTATCTACCACTGAATGAAATCTCTTTCTCATTTTCCCCTGTATTGTACAGATATGCTCTAGGAAGTTGGCAACATTCTGCAGAAAAAAATTGAAATATAGGCCACCTATGTGTGATGAGAAAAAACAAAGAAGTCTCACTACATCAGCAGAAGTGCCCTCCAATTATTGTACAGCCCTAACTCCACAACCGCAATTTCCTACGTAACATACAATTTTAACAAGAAAAAGTGATGCCTTTATGGGTGGAAGGAGCAAGGACTGTGACAATAGGCGTGAAAGCAAATAACTGAGACAGAAAAATGCAGCTAAATGACGATATTACAATAAGAGTGTCAAGGGAAAGAGTTCAACCTCCTGGCTTGCTTATTCATTTTTCCTAATGGCTCTAGATCACTAGTCTGGAATTGGTATTATATATTTTCTTTTCATTGAAATCACTGATATATATATCTACTATAAAAATGTTAAAAACAAGCATTGTACCATATTCTATCAGCTGGAAATTCTATGGATAAATCAATATATCTGTGAAAATATATTTCCTAGCACAATTCTCTAACATCAAACTGTCTCAAAATTAAATTGAAGAATTGTGCATATGTCCCATACATTTGGCATTCTGTAGTAATGTAAAGTTTGGTGTGCAAATTTTCACATTTAGTGCATATTTAACAAAAATCAGAATAATTACAATTATCCACTTAGCAAACAAACCTTTTTTATGTTATCTTACCTTAGATATGTGCCATATAGGAAGAAAACTGACACCATCAATCCATTTAGAAGAAATATCATAGCCACATAAAAAGAAGCAGGGTCTCCTAATCCTATCAAATAGCAATTCACATGGAAATAAAATACTTCATGTTTTGATTTTTAAATTAAGTTCCACTGTGCAAAAATTGTGCATATATTAATATATTGTTAGATAATTAAATTCTGTTTATGTTTAAGTTTGCATTATTTAACTTATCTATTTAATAGGTTTCAAAGGCAACTTCACAAAACAACTTAACAAAGATATGACTGAAGTGAAAAATTTGCATTGTTCTACGCACAAAACATGTACAGCTTGTTGGCTCCACCAAATGTGGGTACATTATGATCTGGCCACACCAAAATGGTTTGTTTAGATTTTGGCCAGATGAATTGTAGATTGTACTTGTTGGATAGAAGACTGTTTTTCCTTGTCTTTTTCTTTCCACCTCTACTATGTCCCATGTGCCCAACCACTACTTCCTTATCCCTCCTTTTGTTTTTGTCATTATGTTTAAATTAAAATGTAGCCCACTCATACTTTATTCCAACTCTGTTAGTGCCTTTCTTCTCTTTCTTTCACTGTCAATGCATTTTCCTCAGCAATTTCTCTATCCTAGAGAGGCTTTCTCGTTTATGAAAGTATTCAATGTTAATTACAGGTTATCCTCAATTCATGACCACAATTGAGATCAGAATTTCAGTTGCTAAGGCAGTTGTTAAGTGGTCCCAGGGTGCTGCCATTGTCATAAATAAAAGCTGATCGCCAAATTTCCAAATTTGACCTTGGGAAGGTTGTAACACCTCTACGTCACAAGGAGAATTGTACATCATTTTTTTCAATGCCACTTAAAATGATTATTAAATGAATGGCTGTAAGGACTACAAGTAATTCTATACAATGATGACAGAAAATAGAGGGAAACAAATGTATCTCTCTTTAGAGGAAGATGATGTTTGAAAAACTTCATTATGCCACTAACTGGAACATGAAGGATTAGCTAGCTAGTAGGATAGATTCTTCTATAGTAAAATATAAATAAGAAACACTGAGAACACTGAAAATGTATTTGGCTATTTCAGCATCTCATCAAAAACTGAAGAAAATTTGAAGAGATAATTTAAAACAAATCTATGGACTAGAGCTGGCATAAAAGAGATGTACCATCCTCTAAAAAGTTTCTAAGTGAAGCATGGAGTTTCCAAGAACCCACAGAAAGACCAAACAAATAACTACTTTTGCTTCAGAAAAACCTTATTTTTATGGGGATAAGTAAAGAGGTAATCAAGAAACTGCATTAGATTATTGATTTTGTTTGTGTGTGTATTATTACTCAACCTTTTCTGATTCTTGTTCTCATTCTGTATAACCCTAGACTTATTTCATTTCAGGCTATGACTACAATTTTTTTTCTTTATTAACTTTTTGTGATCAACACAGTAATTTGGAAGCCATCTCAAGTTCATTCTTAGCAGACCAGCACCATCTTGTGGTCTGCCTGGGACATTATAAGTACTTTTGTAAGTTCCTAAAGTAAAATATGTATGTATTTTGTTAGATGATGGGAGAGCCGATGAGATACTCATTGGAAGACA
>NW_028262628.1:0-9643 GCF_049901715.1 Pseudonaja textilis | reverse complement strand
CATGTGAGTTGCTGACGGTTGTGTCACCCAGGATGTCCCATTTTTAAAAAAAAGAAATAGAAACACCCGCAGTTGTACAAAGCAAGAGTAGGAGATAAACCCAAAAATAAAAGGTTTTTTTTAAAAGAGAAGTTAAACTTGGAAGTGGATCTTCCCAAAATTTTTTCACCCCGAGAATATTTTAACTTTCTGCACTCAAATGTTAGTGGTCCTCACCTTAGACCATAAATTGAGTCCAGAATTAAGATTAAGGTGTGCAGGTTGTTAAGCAGCGCACCGAAAGACTGTACAGGGTTTTTATTGTTTATTTTTGGCAAGCGTCATTAAGCGAATCATGATTTTAAGTGATCCGATTGCCTGCAATGGACGTTTGTGGAAGGCAGGTGTAAGATGACGTAAAATAATCTCACATGTCCACGAGACGCAGAAAATGGCGGCCGAGGCAGTCTGGTTGTCAAGCGCGCAAATGGCGATGCGACAGGGCGTGTGTGTTTAGCACACTAAAGAAAGGATTGTGTTTTTGAGTGAGGAGGGAGGTGATTGGTTCCCTTTGAGTCGGGTGGTTTTCTGTCAGACGTTTCATGAGCCAGCTAGGGAACATCGTCAGTGCTAAGGGTAGTGTGGGGTTTAAGGAGGAGGAGGAAGAGGGAGGGAGGAAGAAGAGGAGAAGGGAGCGGTGAATAAAGAGAGGAGGAGGAGAAGTGTGGAGTCTGTGGAACTCTCTGAGCTGGGTGGATTTTTTGAAGACGTTTCATGACCCAACTAAGGAACATTATCAGTGCAAAGCCTTCGTTTATTATATGCCGATCAGCAGGAGAAGGAGAGTTCTAGTCCTGCTTTAGGCATTCAAGCCAGCTGGGATATTTCAGCCAACAACTAGAGGATGGTGAGTTCTATTTCTACCTTAGGCAAAAAAAGAGAGCTGGGTGATTCTGGGCAGATCAGAAGGGACCTTGCAGGTCATCTAGTCCATCCCCAGCCCCTAAGCAGGAGACTCTGCACCATTTCTGACAAGGGGCAGTCCAAGGTCTTCAACAAAGACCCTCCTGCCTTCCCCAAGCTCCCCCCTCCCCTCGACCACCCAGGACAGTCAATCGCTCCCACTCCCCTAATCCCCAGAGGGGGGGGGCTGCTGGATCCCCCTCCCCCACCTCTCCAGCACATCCGTTGTCGCTAAAGAAAGTATTGTGTGTGTGTGTTTCTTGGGGGCGGGGCTGATTGGTGCTCACTGAGTCAGCTGGTTTTCTGGCAGACGTTTCATGAGCCAGCTAGGGAACATTGTCAGGGCTGAGGGGAGTGTGAGGTTCAGCAATGAAGAGGAGGAAGGATCCAGGTAGGAGAGAGGAGGGTCCGCTTATTATATGCTCGTCTCTTGCCACTCAGCCGCGGCGGGCGAGTTCTAATCACCTTTTATAGCCAAACACCAGGGGGCAGTGAGTTCGAGTCCCACTTTAGCACAAAGGGCAGCTGAATGTCTTGGATCTGGCGCTTTGCCCATCACGTGAGTTGCTGACGGTTGTGTCACCCAGGATGTCCCAGTTTTAAAAAAAATAAATAAAAACACCTGCAATTGTACAAAGCAAAAGCAGGATATAAGCCCAAAAAACCAAGGTTTTTTTAAAAAGAGAATTTAAACTTGGAAGTGGATCTTCCCCAAATTTTTGTCACCTCGAGAATGAAAATATCAATATTTTAACTTTCTCCACTCAAATGTTAGTAATCCTCACCTTAGGCCATAAATTGAGTCCAGAATTTCGATTAAGGTGTGCAGGTTTTTAAGCAGCGCACCGAAAGACCGTAGAGGGTTTTGATTTATTTATTTTTTGCAATGGTCATTAAGCGAACCATGAGGTTAAGTGAACCAATTGCCTGCAATGGACGTTTGTCGGGTGCCAGATGTGAGATGATGTAAAATATCCTCACATGACCACGAGACGCAGAAAATGGCGGCCGAGGCAGTTTGGTTGTCGAGCTCGCAAATGGCGATGCAATAAGGCGTGTGTACCTTTGTGAGTTGAAACTTAGTCTTCTGGACCATCTGGGGGGGCCCTGTCTTAGCTTCGAACCATTCCTAAGTGACCGGTCATAAATTGAGGATTATGGTCGTACATCGAGGACTTAGCAAAGGTTACTCAAGATACCCCCCCCACCCCAGGAAGCAACTATGGCAAGTTTATATGTGTTCCCATAGTAGCATGATACCTATTTGAAAAGTAATGTGTAAAATGTTAAAGATTTCAATGAATATTAATATAAACGATAGAATTGAATTGAGATGGATTGTTGTTTTAATCATATTATATATTCATAATTTTTTCTTTTTTATAAATATAGTGTGTAATTTTAGAATGTACCAAGCAGAATCCGAATGGAAGGTATGTATTATATTAAGTATTATAATTTTAGGGGAAAGATATAAAGGCGTCATACTCCAATCAGTGATTACAGGAGAAATTTTGTTTAATGAGAAAAGAGAACAGACAGCTGAAACAGGACATAGAAAGAGTATAAGTATAATGATCTGAATTGAGATGAAATAAATAAAATTAAGAAAGTTAAATCGGGGAGAAGCTATATAGAAAATGTAGAATGGTAATAAGATATGGAATGGTATATAAAAATGAGCATGAACTTGAATTTGTGTCTGTACGAAGAGATGTAACCCTGGATGAAGTTACTTTCAAAAAATATGTTTTATGTTTTTATTTTTTTATTTTTTTATGTTTTGTTTGTTTATGTTTGTTTTTAAAAATTAATTAAAAAATTAAAAAAAAAAAACATACCCCCCACAATCACCCCGGAAAACCTGCGGGCCCCAGGAGACACAAATGAAACCGTGACGATTGTGAAGTGTTTATTGAACATTTATTAGCCACGACATGGCGGGGAGGATGGGGAAAGGGGCTCTGGATCCCGGGTGACGAAAAACAGCAGATGCCTCCTTATCCACCTGTGGCCAGAGGGAGGCTGCACCCCCGTAACTCAAAAAAAGGCACCCCGTTCCCCTAAAACACAATCTTCCCCCTAAACTCTAGAAGCTGTTCCTTGTGAAGCCCAAAAAGGCCTTCTTAATAGTTGGCCAGGACACAAGGGTCATATACGAACTTGTGTCCACCACCATATCACACGGGGATCCCTCAATGTCAACGGTGGTGTGGAATTCCTTGGAGCGTTGCGTGCTGTCGTAGGCGACCAACTTTTGGGGGGCTATTTTGTGTCTGCAACTTGGTCGTCTCCTCGCTGGTGCCTCGGAAATGGCGCCTTCCGAAATCCTGTCAGGGACACACATGGCCGTGTCGGGGAAACAATCGGCCTCTGGAGGCGGGATGCCGGCTGGGTTGCATGGCAAGCTTTTGCGGTGTGCCCCTTCCGTTCTTCATCTTCGGCAAGTGGCGTCTTTGGATTGGCATGGCGCTCTGGGGGGGTTGCCCCTATATGCGACACCAAAGAGGCGCCTCTCTCCCATTTCCGGATTCCCTGCCTCCTCTTCGGAATGAGTACGGTGGATTTTGTCACCCTTGGATGTATTGTCTCCATGTTCCATGCTCTCGTGATGCACGGTGGCCACTCCGCCCGAGGGATGGCCGCTCCTTGATCTCCGAATGGTAGTGTCTGACCTCATGGGGGACTCACTCGCCTTGGCCTTTTCTAGGGTGGAAAGAGACACAAATGAAACCGTGACGATTTATTTATTCTGTCAGGAGATTATAAGATAACAGGTACAAGTATAAAAATAGTTATGAATACATGAAACGGATACATATAAGAAAATGGTTGGCACGTTGGTGTGCTTATGCACCATTTAAATTTAAAATGATTGGTCTTTTTTCCGTGTTGGGGGACACAGACCAAGGGTTTTAACGTGTCACCCTATACTTGCCTGGACTCCCACCTAGGACGTCCGCAAATGCCGTGACCGGCTCCTCCTCGATGCTCTCGTCTTGGTAGGCGAGGACGGCAGTCACTTCCAGACCCAGGACATCGAACCATTCTAAGCGGAGAAGGTTTGGCAGGTCTCCATTCACCCGACAAAACTTTTAAATTCAATTTGGAAGGAACCCCTCCCCAGGACAGGGATGAGGATCCCTTGATGGTGCTTTAGCACTATTTTCTGGGGCTTTAGCTGTTCCTTCTGAAGCCTGGAACGGCCTTGTTAATAGTTGGCCAGGACACGAGGGTCATATACGAACTTGTGTCCACCACCATATCACACGCGGATCCCTCAATGTCAACGGTGGTGTGGAATTTCTTAGAGCATTGTGCGCTGTAGTATCCGACGAACGTTTGGGGGGCTACTTCGTTTCTACGACTTGCCCTTTTCGTCGCTGGTGCCTCGGAAACGGCGCCTTCCGGAATCCCATCAGGGACGCACATGGACACGTCGGGGAAATAATCGGCCTCTGGAGGCGGGATGCCGGCTGGGTTGCACGGCAAGGGTTTGTGGTGTGCCTCTTCCTTTGTGCATCTTGGGCAAGTGGCATCTTTGGATCGGCCTGCTGCTCTGGGGGGATTGCCCCCACATGTGACACCAAAGAGGCGCCTCTCTCCCATTTCCGGATTCCCTGCCTCCTCTTCGGAACGAGTACGGTGGATTTCGTCACCCTTGGATGTATTGTCTCCATGTTCCATGCTCTCGTGATGCACGGTGGCCACTCCGCCCGAGGGATGGCCGCTCCTTGATCTCCGAATGGCGGTGTCTGACCTCATGGGGGACTCACTCGCCTTGGCCTCGTCTAGGGTGGCTTGGAGCCTGAGATCAACCTGAGCCATTAATCATCTCCGTTGGCTTCGGAACACTCGTTCCGAAGGGGAGGCAGGGAATCCGGAAATGGGAGAGAGGCCCCTGTTTGCTGCTGCATGTAGGGGCAAACCCTCAGAGCAGAATGCCGATCCAGAGAAACCATTTGCCAAAGATGTGAATGGAAAGGACACACAACAAAGGCTTACCGTGCAAACCAGCCAGCTTCCTGACGCAGCCATGTGCGACCCTGACGGGATTCCAGAAGGCGACGTTTCTGAGGCACCAGCGGGAAAAGGGCAAGTCGAAGACACGAGGTGGACCCCCAAACGTTCATCGGCTACTACAGCGTGAAATGCTACAAGAAATTCCACACTACCATTGACATCGATGGTGATGTGGTGGTGCACACAAGTTCGTATATCACCCTCGTGTCCTGGCCAACGATTAACAAGGCCGTTCTGGGCTTCACAAGGAACAGCTAAAGCCCCAGAAAATAATGCTAAAGGACCACCAAGGGATCCTCATCTCTGTCCTGGGGAGGGGGTACTTCCAAATTAAATTTAAAAGTTTTGTCGGGTGAACGGAGACCTACCAAACATTCTCCGCTTAGAATGGTCCGATGTCCTGGTTCTGGAAGTGACTGCCATCCTCGCCTACCAAGACAAGAGGATCGAGGAGGAGCCGGTCACGGCATTCGCGGACGTCCTAGGTGGGAGTCCAGGCAAGTATAGGATGACACCTTAAAACCCTTGGTCTGTGTCCCCCACCAGGGAAAAAAGACCAATCATTTTAAATTTAAATGGTGCATAAGCGCACGAACGTGCCTACCGTTCCTGTCCAATTGTTTTTGTTTTCTTATATGTATTCATTTCATACATTCTAAGTATTTTTATACTTCTACCATTTATCTTATAATCTCTTGAAAGAATAAATAAATAAAAATAAATACATTATTTCTTTTCCCTCCTAGAAAACAGACCAGATTGAGATAATCGTTCCTTGGCTTCACTCTCCATTAGCATACACAAAAGTCTTCCTCCTCGACTTACAACATTTCCCTTAATGACCCTTGGAAGTTACAACGGGGCGGAGAAAAAGGGGACTTGGGACCAACGTTTCATACCAAACAACCGTTGAAGCCCCCCCAGCAAGCCAAATTCCCTTAAACCACCATTCCTGGACACCGGATTTCTCATATGCCTTGAATTGAATGGAGAAAAGCCCACCTATTGAATTCTGGGAGTTGCAGCTCAGGCGCCTGGCTAGGGATTCTGGGAGTTGAAGTCCATCCATCTTCACGGGGCCCAGCTTGGAAAAGGCGGCATGTTCGAGGAGGCTGAAGCTCTGTGAGTTCGCTTGATGGTCCTCCCAGGCATGAGCTGAACATCTGAAACCGGGTTTTTCAACCTGGCAATTTGAAGGTGGCTCTCTGGGGAATCCTGGGGGTTGAAGCCCACCTTTGTGACATTGTCAAGGTTGCCAAACACGGGTCTAAAATCGCCCGTGTTCCTTGTTCTGCCCCTTCCCCTCCTCCTCCTCTAAGGATCCCCTAATCCTCTAAGAATTGGGCGCATCTGTTTCTCGAATCCAAGACGGGCTGCCTGGCATCGCTGCCTCCCCACATGTCTGTTTCCTGCAAACTGTCCTTCTAGAGGTTGGGGGAGGATTGTGTTTTAGGGAACGGGGTGCTTTTTAAAGTTACGGGGTGCAGCCTCCCTCTGGCCACAGGTGGATAAGGAGGCATCTGCTGTTTTTCGCCACCCGGGATCCAGAGCCCCTTTCCCCATCATCCCTGCCATGTCGTGGCTAATAAATGTTCAATAAACACTTCACAATCGTCACGGTTTCATTTGTGTCTCCTGGGGCCTCCAGGGTATCCGGGGTGATTGGGGGGGTATCTTTTTAAAAAAAAAATTTTTTTTTATTGATTTTTAATAACAAACATAAACAAACAAAACATAAAAAATAAAAACATAAAACATCTTTTTTGAAAGCAGCTTCATCCTGGGTTACATCTCTTCGTATAGATACAAATTCAAGTTGATGCTCATTTTTATTTAACATTCCATATCTTATTACCATTCTACATTTTCAATATAGCTTCTCCCCGATTTAACTTTCTTAATTTCATTTTATTTATTTCATCTCAAGTCAGATCATTATACTTATATTCTATATCTGTCCTGTTTCAGCTCTCTGTTATCTTTTCTCATTAAACAAAATTTCTCCTGTAATCACTGATTGGAGTATGACGCCTTTATATCTTTCCCCTAAAATTATAATACTTAATATAATACATACCTTCCATTCTGCTTGGTACATTCTAAAATTACACACTATATTTTTAATTGATGAAATCCAGCGCACTCGTTCCGAAGGGGAGGCAGGGAGTCTGGAAATGGGAGAGAGGCGCCTGTTTGCTGCCGCATGTAGGGGCAAACCCTCAGAGCAGAATGCCAATCGAGAGAAACAATTTGCCAAGGATGTGGATGGAAAAGAGACACCGCAAAGCTTGCCGTGCAAACCGGCCAGCTTCCCTGACGCGGCCATGTGCGTCCCTGACGGGATATCGGAAGGCGCCATTTCTGAGGCCCCAGCGAGGAAAAGGGCAAGTCGAAGACACGAGGTGGACCCCCAAAGGTTCATCGGCTACTACAGCGTGCAATGCTCCAAGAAATTCCACACCATCATTGACATCGATGGTGATGTGGTGGTGCACAAAAGTTCGTATATGACTCTCGTGTCCTGGCCAACTATTAACAAGGCCGTCCTGGGCTTCACAAGGAACAGCTAAAGCCCCAGAAAATAGTGCTAAAGGACCGTCAAGGGATCCTCATCTCTGTCCTGGGCAGGGGGTCCTTCCAAATTAAATTTAAAAGTTTTGTCGGGTGAACGGAGACCTGCCAAACCTTCTCCGCTAAGATTGGTTCGATGTCCTGGGTCTGGAAGTGACTGCCGTCCTCGCCTACCAAGACGAGAGCATCGAGGAGGAGCCGGTCACGGCATTCGTGGACGTCCTACGTGGGAGTCCAGGCAAGTATAGGGTGACACCTTAAAACCCTTGGTCTGTGTCCCCCACCGCGGAAAAAAGATCAATCATTTTAAATTTAAATGGTGCATAAGCGCACGAACGTCCCTTCCGTTCCTGTCCAATTGTTGTTTGTTTTCTCATATATATATTCATTTCATGCATTCGTAAGTATTTTTATATATCTACCATTTATCTTATAATCTCTTGAAAGAATAAATAAACAAAAATAAATAAATTATTTCTTTTCCCTCCTAGAAAACAGACCAGATTGACATCATAGTTCCTTGGCTTCACTCTCCATTAGCATACGCAAAAGTCTTCCTCCTCGACTTACAACATTTCCCTTAATGACCCTTGGAAGTTACAACGGGGCGGAGAAAAAAGGGGACTTGGGACCAACGTTTCTTACCTAACCACCGTTGCAGCATCCCCAGCAAGCCAAATTCACTTAAACCACCATTCCTGGACACCGGCAGATTTCCAATATGCCTTGAATTGAACGGAGAAAAGCCCACCTATTGAATTCTGGGAGTTGCAGCTCAGGCGCCTGGCTAGGGGATTCTGGGAGTTGAAGTCCATCCATCTTCACGGGGCCAAGCTTGGAAAAGGCGGCATGTTCCAGGGAGGCTGAAGCTCTGTGAGTTCGCTTGATGGTCCCCCCAGGCATGAGCTGAACATCTGAAACCGGGTTTTTCGACCCTGGCAATTTGAAGGAGGCTCTCTGGGGAATCCTGGGGGTTGAAGCCCACCTTTGTGACATTGTCCAGGTTGCCAAACACGGGTCTAAAATCGCCCCGTGTTCCTTGTTCTGCCCCTTCCCTCCTCCTCCTCTAAGGATCCCCTAATCCTCTAAGAATTGGGCGCATCTGTTTCTCGAATCCAAGACGGGCTGCCTGGCATTTCTGCCTCCCCACATGTCTGTTTCCCTGCAAACTGTCATTCTAGAGGTTGGGGGGAGGGTTGTGTTTTAGGGGAATGGGGTGCTTTCTTTAAAGTTACGGGGGTGCAGCCTCCCTCTGGCCACAGTTGGATAAGGGGGCATCTGCTGTTTTTCGCCCCCCGGGATCCAGAGCCCCTTTCCCCATCATCCCCGCCATGTCGTGGCTAATAAATGTTCAATAAACACTTCACAATCGTCACGGTTTCATTTGTGTCTCCTGAGCCTGCAGGGTTTCTGGGGGCGGGGGGTATCTTGGGTCACCTTTGCTGAGTCCTTGACGTATGACTGTAATCCTCAATTTACGACCGGACACTTAGGAATGGTTTGAAGCTAAGATGGAGCCCCCAAAAGGTACTGAAGACCAAGTTTGAACTCACAAACACACACATGCCCTGTTGCATCGCCATTTGCGCGCTCGACAACCAGACTGCCTCGGCCGCCATTTTCTGCGTCTCGCGGTCATGTGAGGATACTTTACGACATCTCACATCTGCCTTCCACAAACGTCCATTGCAGACAATCGGTTCCCATAAAATCACGATTCGCTTAATGACCCTTGCCAAAAATAAAAAATAAAAACCCTGTACGGTCTTTCGGTGCGCTGCTTAACAACCTGCACACCTTAATCTTAATTCTGGACTCAAATTCTGGTCTAAGGTGAGGGCTACTAATATTTGAGTGGAGAAATTTAAAATATAGATATTTTCATGATCGAGGTGACAAAACTTTGGGGAAGATCCACTTCCAAGTTTAACTTCCCTTTTAAAGAAAACCTTGTATTTTTGCATTTATATCCTGTTTTGCTTGGTACAATTCCGGGTGTTTTTATTTATTTTTTACAAAATGGGACATCCTCGGTGACACAACCGTAAGCAACTCACGTGATGGGCAAAGCGCCTGATCAAAGACATTCAGCTGCCCTTTGTGCTAA